>NC_056727.1:656887138-657059638 GCF_019279795.1 Protopterus annectens
GGCTCTATGCATAAGTTGTAAACATAATGCAGGCACTCCCACAGTGTTTGTTTTTAATGGATTGCAACTGTGAATGATTACTGGTAGGGAGAAGGAAAACACAACAGCAATGCAGACTGCCCTACATCTAGTGGGTGTGTCAGGTTAGACTTACAAAGTGTTAGATGTAATTTTGTCAAGGCTGGAAATGTAAGTAAGCAGCACACAATTCACAGGTTCTGTTTGTTAACATCTAACCTCCCCTTCATTTGTTGGCAACTGCATATTATATTATTGCCATTTAATTTTAAGGACAATGATGTACAATGGCTTACAGACTGTATGTCTCGTATTACTGGTCAGACAAGAGAAGCATGACCAACAAACACAGAGAGGTAAGACAGAGCTGCATATTTGCAAGCAATACTCATAACTGATTGTGTGATCACTTAGTGTACTACATCCAAAATAATAAATGTACAAATAACACTTGTATAGCTTCATATTACTGTAGATGATATTGCAGTTGATTGTATGCAGAATGATTTCAGTTCCTTGCTGTAAAACTGTTTGTGTGGAAAAGAGGGATAGGGCACCCCTACTGTGTTCTGAAGGTTCATTGGAGTGAGAGTTCAAATCCAGATATCTATAAAAATTTTTCATGTGTACTAACAAACATTTTGTAATATTTATTTCATAGATTGTTTTTCTTTACTTGAACTACTTTTCCCTTTTATTTATGTTTCAGTTCCCTGGTGAAAAGCTGTTTGGATAAGGCACCCTTGCTGTGTTCTGAAGGTTAATTGGTGTGAGAGTTCAAGTCCAGACCTACGTAGAAATATCTCATGTGTACTAATATTCTTTTGTCTTTTTTATTTATTTTTATTTTAATTTTTTTTGGGGGGGGCGGCACTGTTTGCACGATGCACCACTTAGTGCAAACATGGGAAACAGAGAAAATGAATGTCAGGTTTGTCTGTGCTAATCTCATTTATGCGAAGCACAGCAGTGCACAAATTAGACTAGTGGCCAACCCAAGAAGCAGACAGAACACTTGCACACAGGGCATCTGTAAAAGGGCAAGGATCAAAAACAATACATTGTTGTAATTTCTGTGTTCCATCGTGCAACTGCACTTAGCAGCACTATGAGGCGGTTAGCAAGGTTCACCAACACCTGTAGACAGGACTCAGACAGCCAATAATTGAAACAGGATATATTCAATTAATTCTGTTGGGCACCATGCAAACCCACTAAATGTCATTGTGTGGCAGTTAATACAGAAACCTTAAGAATGATTAGGAAATTAGGAAATGTCAGGTAACTAGTCCTGTAGCAGCAGGTGTAAGTGTACAGTTGGAGTATAGATGGCCCTGGGTTCTAGTACAGGGTGTGCAACTTATTTTTATTGTTGTGACAGTGCAATTTATAGCTTCTTCTTTTTCTTTTGGCTTTTTCCCAGTTAGGGGTCGCCACAGCGGATCACCTGCCTGCTCATGATTGGCAGTGGAGTTTTATGGTGTCGAGTTGCCAGCCCGGTGCCCAACCTTCCACAGAAGCACACACATACACACACTCACACCTAGGGCCAATTTAGAGTGTCCAATTCACATACAGCATGTCTTTGTGATGTGGGAGGAAACCGTAGCACTGACAGTGCAATTTATAGCAGTGAACTGAAAAATAGACAAGTGTTATTTCAACATTCATGTGGCAACAGGTGTATCTGTAGGGCTACCATGCACACGGTCCTGGTTTCTAATACAGGACATTCCATACACTTTTACTGGTGTTCCACTTCTCAGTATATTTAAATAGTGGAGCTGATATGAATTATATGTATGAGGGAAGAGACATCATTACTGTGTTTTTAGATGTATAACTGAGGGTATACTGTCTACTATATTTCTGTAATAATAATTCAATCTGGACTTGCATGGGCTTCACAATTATGTAAGACACATACACCACTGGATATATATCCATAACCTTGTCAGGTCACACACAATCATGTGTAACAGCTCAAAATGTTACCTGTATTTATATATGATTCCAGACTAAGTCTGAGCAGCATTTCTTCTGTGGCAAAGATGGAAAACCAATTCTGTGGAAGAAAATATTTTTGTCCCTTATCCCTAGGTTTGAATCCCACAGTGAAAAAAATAACTTTTCCTCAGTGTATAAAGGCAAAAAGAAATGTGTCAGGTCATTACATTTATGCCCCAGTGCATGTCTGCAAACTTAACTCACCTAACAGTTAGCTTCCAATTTCCAATATATATTTCCAGGCTACATCAGTAGACACCCCTCAAACTTAGGCCAAGTATGAGATTAACCTTCAAATTTCAGTTATTTAATTCCTCCCTGCTTGGCACTGCTGTACTCTGCTTATCATTGTACAAACGCAATTGGCATCATTGCTCAGGTTTGCACCCTGCCTGTATATGCGATAACTGGAATTACAGGGAATGCATCAGTTTCCATTCCTCTAGTTCAGCTGGTAGACATGGTTGGTGTTAGAGAGGAAGATGCCAAGTGTAGAGCACAGAGGTGGGGTGTCCAGGAGTCCAGTATATTTACTGGACTCCTGGTAAAGCATCATAGTGAAAGGCTTCGGCAGGGGGATTATTCTGGCTCCCAGTACAGGTCTAAGGCATGGAATAGTTTGGCCCAAGCTATAACCAGTGCCACTGGTATCCGACGCACTGGACAGCAGTGTAAGCATCATTTTATTGACCTACACAGGTGTAAAAGGGATATTCTCAACCATCGGTTGCATGAGTTTGAGACTGAGGACATCCTACAGCTGTGTAAGTATGACAATAAGAGAGTACTTTTAAGACTCAGAAAGCTAAATAAAGGCAAGACTGTTATGCATAATGCTGTTCTGTTCTTTTCTGTTCTTTCCCCAGCTCCCATCGAATATGAGTTCAATCAGTAGGTTCATGTTTCTCAACTGGGGAGACTGAGGGAAGCAAAGATATGTATGCAGCAGAAGAGAAGTGTTATTGTAGTTTTAAAAGTTAAAAATATTTTTTTTGGTCTTTTATAGAGTTGTATCAAATTGAGCATACATATCCCAACTGTAAAAGCAAGTATGCATGCATTAGTATGTAACACAAACCAATTGTATGAGTCCAATATTAGACTGTAGTCAGAGGTTGTAGGTTCAAATACCACAATTCACAACCATACAATACTGTTATTTATTCAATAATATTTACATTAAATTAAAAACTCTATACAAGTGGCATAAATGCCCTGCTGTAAACTGTAATCTGTATAATTGGAACACGCATACATGTAATATATGCACATTTCAAGGATTACTTTCAGAAATCTGTAGCATAGTATGTATCTGTTTGGATGTATGTTTAAATGGAATACTTCAGATAAAAGGAGTTGTATAATTGTAATAATGCATTGTATGTCACATATGATGGTACTAATTTTATCTCTTTTTTTTTTCTCTCACCCCAACCCTTGTCTCTCTTTTTTATTTTATATTAAGTGTCATCAAAATGTCTCCATGTCATCCATGTGTACCAAATCACTAAATACTACACAGCACAGCCAGGTAGGCCAGACCCAGTGGATCAGCCTGCCCCCACTCCACTGGCTCCAGCACCGATGCTCAGCATGTCGGGGAGCCAACCTGGCAGCTCTACCTCTTCTGGTCTTGCACTACCTATGCCCTTAGGTAGTACTGCTCTGGAAGCTGGTGCAGTGGTACCTTCCAGGACCAGTGGCGGAGGTTCATAGGTTCGTAGGTTGGTACTAGGCTATCGGCCCTAGGGCCTATACAAGCCTAGCCATAACAATTCCCTGGCTATTTCTTCCCACACTATTTACTTCCCTGGACCCCGTCTAGCAGGGCAACTGACGTGATCCCCGGGGTGAATTTCCTTTCTCCCATCCAATCGTCAAGGTTCCTTCTGAAGAGGGCCAAAGAGGCGCTCCGCTTGACATGTATGGGCAGTCTATTCCAGAGTCTGGGGAGTCTCTGGGTCAGGAACCTATCCCTCCAGCATGTTTTGTTTATTGTGATGACAAGGTTTAGATCCCTAGAGCATGTGGCTCTGAGGGATTGGGATTTCTTTACGTGTAGCATGTCCAACAGCTCTGGGTTTGACATAGCCTTGTATGTTAAGCAGAGATCGCCTCTGAGTAGATGATATGCGACAGTGTATAGCTGGAGTTTTTTAAGGTGGTCAGCGTAGGCCATCTGTTTTAAGTCTGTGATTCTTTTAGTGAGGTATTTCTGTGGCCTTTCCAGTTGTTGCAGATGTCTTGAGAGGTACGTACCAAACGGGGAGCTGTATTCTATACTGGGTCTAATGAGGGATGAGTACAGTGGGACAATGACCTCCTTTTTTCTGGATGAAAAGCCCTTAGTGATGAGGTGTGCCACATGGAAGGATTTCCTGACTGTTGTGACGATGTGGTTATCAAAGGTGAGACCACTGTCCACCTGTGTCCCTAAGTCTCTTATCACACTTTTGGTGTTTAGTGTACTGCCACCTATGTGGTAATTCACGGGTATATGTTTTTTCCCAAAGGGGATAACTATACATTTCTTGGCATTGAGCTTCAGCCCATGGCTCTGGCACCAAGCATCTGTTTCTGTAAGGCTCTTTTGTAGAGTATCCACATCATTTGGGGATTCAATAATGGCTCCCAGTTTGCAGTCATCTGTAAACTTTGTTAGCCAGAGTCCCTTAGTGTTGGCCTGTACTTCAGAGAAGTAGATGTCAAACAAGAGCAGTCCCAGGACTGAACCCTGAAGTACTCCACTTGTCATTTGTCTGCAGCTGGATTTGGAGTCAGCTACTTTTACAGTGTGGGTTCTGTCAGTAAGCCAGTTGGCAACCCACCGAGTGATGTAGGGATTAATGTCCAGCTTAGTAAGTCTATCTATGATTCCTGAGTGGGGGATGGTGTCAAAGGTCTTGGCGAGGTCCAGATAGGCTGTATGGACCGCCTTACCCTCGTCCATGGCTCTGGAGACTGATTTGAAGAAGTCAGTCAGGTTCAGGAGACAAGATCGGCTCTTCACAAACCCAAACTGGGTGGGGTCCAGTGTTTGAAGGTTGCCAATGTCTTTGTTTATAAGTTCCATGATAATAAGTTCCATGGCCTTGCAAATCAGGCTCGTCAGACTGATGGGGCGGTGGTTCCCAGAATCCAAGGTGGATCCCCCCTTGTGGAGTGAGATAACTGTAGCTGTGCACCACTCAGTGGGCATGAAGCCTGAGGTGAGGCTATGATTAAACATGACACTTAGGTGAGATGCCATTTCATTTTGTAGTTCATGTAGTACACAGCCCAGGATGTCATCTGGTCCCATGGATGCTGTATTCTTAGCTTTGGAGAGTGCATTTTTTACTTGTGTGGCCATTATTACCGGAATTTGGCAATCTTCCAATATTGAGATGGGCCATTTAGGGGGCGAGAGGGGGGGTGAAGTTGGCACTGAATTGTTCTGCCAGGACATTGGCAATATCCTTGGGATCAGTATATTTAATGCCATTCTGTTGTAGCTCAGAGCAGATCTGAGCATTGCCATTTGAGATTCTTGACATAGTTATAGAATGCCTTGTGGTTGTCTTTGGAATCCTTGGCAATTTTATTGTTGTAACTAGCTTTGGAGGATTTTATGAGGGATCTCAGCTTCTTACTGAGGCTGGTAAGGGAGTTTTTTGCATCCTGGGATTTTCCTCTTTTCTGCAACAGTTTCTTCCTTTTGTTGTAAAGTTTGTTTATGGCAAAGGACCACCAGATTGGCTTCTGTTTTTTGGAGGAGAGCATCTTGGTTCTATTTGCATGAGTGGATGTGCTTGTACAGTGCCTTAGTGTTGGATTCAGCAGTCGAACTTTCAGTTTCCGTCTGCATGGGTGTCATGAAGTTTGTCACTTCTGACTTGAGTAGCATGAAGTTGGCTTTGGAGAAGTTTTTTATGGAGTTTTCCTTACTGGGGGGGTGGGACTGGGATGTGGATGTTAGGGGTAATTAGCTTATGGTCAGACCTGACCAATGAGGGGGTGACCATAGGTGTGGAGCTTCGATTTCCCATGTTGGTAATGACCAGGTCTAGGATATTGGAGCCCCTGGTGGGACTATGAATTAGTTGATCCAGGGCATTGAAATTTATGAATTTCAAGAACTGTTGGGCAAAGATGTTGGTACATGAGTAGTTTTCCCAGTTAATGGCAGGGTAGTTGAAATCACCCAGTATTAGGTTATTTGGTTGTATCTTAATATTTTCCAGTATGTTTAGAAAGGTGTAGTGAAAATCTTTGGGCATGGTGCGGGATCTGTAGCAAGCTACAGTTTGGATTGCAGTCTTACCTAGTGTCAGTTGCACCTGGAGAATTTTAGACACATTGTGTTGGGCAACTAGCCTAGTGGTGTGACTATCCTTGGTGAATATGGACTCCTCCACCTTTAGTGTTTCAGTCTTGGTTTGGTGGCTGAAAAGTCTGGTAAGAGTTGTAGCCTGGTACTGCAGGGGTGCTCTCTGGAGCCTGGAACCAGGTCTCAGTTACTCCACAGATATCAATGTTCTCTATTTTTAGGAGTGCCTCGAGATAGTGCATTTTGAGGTTTAGACTTCTAGCATTGAGTAACATTTACATGCTTGTACCTGTTACAGTGGTGGTTTTGTCCTTTGAACTTTGCCTAAAAAAGGCACTACAGAGATGACAAGAGCCTTAGCCAGTAATCTGAATCCCAGGGGTGACAGGAGCAGACCATCTCTGGCAAAGTATCGTGGTCTGTCGATCATGTCGTCCCAGGCAGTCAGATACTGGATCCCCTTTGAATGACACCAGAAGCTTAGCCAACTGTTGAAGTCAATCATTTTGTCCTTATATTGTGGTATCATTCTGTGCGAAGGCAGGATGCTGCTCAGGGCTAGGGTCATACCTGCCTGGACCACATGATCCGAGAGCTGTTCCATGTCTCTTTTCATGTAGTCTTGGGAGGTACGTCTCAAGTCATTCACTCCAGCATGGACAATGACAGAGTCATATTTGTACTTGTTGTGGAGTGACTTGAGTGCCTGCATTATGTGGCAGATCCTGGCACCTGACAGGCAGCTGATTGTAATTTTCTCCTTGTTCAGCCTGGTGAATGGGACATCAGTGTGCCTGACTATAGAGTCACCTATGACTAAAGTGTTAGGTACGTTGTCTTGCCTTAGGGGCTGTTGCTAGGTGGCACACTGGTGTTGTGAGCTATGTGACACTTTGGTTGTGATTGGTGTTTGTTTGCATTTCAGCTTCAGAGGTCCTTGTTGCTTGGACAGGTTACAGTTAAGGGCCACCACATATGTGGATTTAATGTTGCTATGTGTGGGTGTTGGTGGTGTGGGTTTAGAAGGGCTATGTGTGGCTTGAGGTGTAGTGCGGGTGTTAACCTTCTCTTCTTGACTGTCTAGCACAATCTTGGGTGGAGAGAACTTTGCTTCCAGTTTGGCTATGTAAGTGCATCTCTAACAGGTTGTAGTGTTGGGTGGTAGGAGGAGAGGGTTGTCTGTGTACATGAGGCAGTTGCTGCATTTACCCAGTATGCCCAGATTCACCAGGTGGACAGGAGAAATCACCGGAAGCTGACCCTTGGACATGCCTGGTTTGGTGCTTTTTTGTAAAGTACAGGAGCTGTTTTCCCTTGCCTTAGCAAGGTACTTTGCAGTTATAGGCTGTTTAGTACCTACAATTAATTTCTCCTTATTAACAAGGAGATTTGAGTGCTTGTATCAGTTTAAGGCTTCCTAGTGCTTTCCAGCAGGTATTAGAGCAAGTGCTAGTCACAGGGATGCTTAAAGGTAAGTTGAAAAAAAATGGTTTATCCTAAACACTGCATTGTGCACTAGATAAGTTAGATGTGAAAGTAGGTAACTTAAGTTTTACCTGTCTAAAAAGTTAAGTTTTAGTGGAGAGTCACTATTTTTAAAACAGCAAGATAGATTGAAAGGGCATGGTCACTTTTGTATTCTGGTACTATGGAATACAGTAGGATGGCCAATAAATTTAAATAGTTGAAGGGGAGTGATTTCATAAAAGCAGAGAGGAAATGAGATATATGGTCAAATTAACATTAGAGACAGGCAACTAGAAAGACAGTGGTATTTAAGAACATGACAGTAAGCAGGTGGGAGGGTGGGGAAAAAATTTCTGCCTGACTCACAAGAGACAGAGCTGTGGTCTCTTTTGAAGTTTTAACATGCAGTTAAAAGCAGAATACAAGTAAAACACAATGTAAAGAAAACAAATCACAGTATTCAAAATATAAAAAGGCAATAAAGTAATACAAAATACAACAAATAAAAAGCAAACTAACCCTTCCTTCACAACAAAGTGTAGCAGAGTCTGGGTGAGCCTTTCTAGGATCTAGATTTCATCACCACCTGGGAAATAATGCCAGGGTTGGTGCGTAGGGTCATGCACCATACCATTGGAAAGCCAATTCTGTTCAGAAGGAACAGGTTTTTCTGCTCCTACCTCTGCTGTTTTGACAAAACAGGCTGAAGTCAGTGGAACAGGATAAATATCGCAATGTCACGAAGACAAAGCAGCCGGTGGTAGATTCGAATGTGAGAACACTCAAGAAAATGTGGCCAACAGTAAACATGGGTTAGTTTGGAACATTTCTACATGAGAACTGAATGACTCAATGTAATATTCTCAGAAGGGGTCTAAGTGTTATTCCGTCTTGTGGGGCTGACATTGCTGATACATTAATTGAATTTAGGATGTTTGTACGCAATGTTTCTTTAAAGCTGATGTTTAATAATGAATGTACTGAAAACCTAGCATGTTTACACCACACATCACACCTGTACTGGATGTATTTTTACAGAGTTGTGAAAAGAAATTTACAAGCTTTTGGGTGCTGATAGAAGGATGCATGGTGGCTCTAATTTTACTTCCCAAGAATGGGAGGTATTGTTAGATTTACAAAATGATGAACAAATTGCCATCAGACCATCTGACAAAGGCGGTCCAGTAGTAGTTATGGACAGAGAATATTATTTTAGAACAATGAATGAGATGCTCATAGATGAAAAGACATATAAACGAATTGATAGGAATGTTATTAATAGGATACATGAGAGAGTTATGAATACACTGAGTGAGTGTGTTACTTTGAAAATCATGACAAAGGAGCTGTTCCAGTACTTTAGTGTTGAATGCCCATTGGTCCCTACCCTATCAGGTCTCCCCAAGATACATAAAGATCCCTTTAAGCCAGCATTTCACCCAATTGTTTCTGGGTCAGGTTGGTTCACGAAACCAATTTCTATTTACTTGGAAAAACAACTAAGAGTGGTGCTAGAGAAATATGATTTTGTCCTCAAAAATACTAAGCAATTTGTACAGGATTTATATTGTGCATACAAAGCAGATTCTTTGAGGGATTTACCTCATTGCTTACCTGTATACCCAATCGTGAGGGCATTGAGATGGCCAAATGTTTCTTGATGAAACACAGTGGGTATGATAAAAGACAAACTGTCTTTTTATGCTTGTTATTGGAAATTGTGCTTGAACACAATGTTTTTACCTTTGATAATTCTTACTATTGGCAAACATCGGGAGTGGCGATGGGCATGAACTGTGCCAATAGTTATGCAAATATCATGATGTGTGAATGGGAATCTGATTTCCTAGTACCTGCTGTGGGCAATGAAATCAGTTATTACAGACAGTTTGTAGATGACCTCTTCCTGGTTTGGAAGGGTGATGATGAAAGCCTGAAAAACATGGTTGATGGGTTAAATTGCAGCACAACATTTCTGAGATTCTCTAATAAGGGTTTCCCCAGGAACACTGAATTTTTAGACATTGAAGCTTTCATTGACGAGTCTGGGAAGTTAAGTACTAAGTTATTTAGAAAGGACTGTTATAGACCCTCATATCTCTATAGAAGAAGCCTGCATCCACAGCATGTCTTCCGAAATGTGGTGAAAGGGCAAGTTATGAGAATATCATGGATTAATGTTAATGATAGTGACTTTGAGAATGATCTAACAGGCTTGAAGATGGAATTTATGAATAGGGGGTACAATGAAAAGGAAATAGAAGGTGCTTGCAATGGGGTGGGGGAACATAGATCTACCTATGGTAAGCCATATTTTTCCACTCCAGCAAAGTCCAGACCAGCAAGAGAACAGAGAAATAAAGGCCTCCCTTTCACTATGACATACAGTAGGGATACAGCTAGAATAAGAGACATTGTCATGTGGAATTGGCACATTTTACAAGTTGATGAGGGTATAGCAGGTGTTGTGGGACTTAGACCTAATTTTTGTCACAAAAATAAGAAGTCTCTTAAAAGAAGATTTTTTTACCCTAACCCCCCCCCCCCCCACCCATTGAATCATGAAGTTCGACCGCCAGGCACAAGGAAATGTCATAACTGCTCTTTTTGCATGTACATTGATGAGAGTACAACTTTTAAACATCCAGACACTGGCATGATTTTTCACATTAATACTATTGCAAATTGTAATACTAGGAATTTGATTTATTTGTCCCATTGCACCAAATGTTATGTATTTTATATAGGGAAAATAAACAGATGGCTTAGAGAGAGGATTAGGGATCACTATTATTGTGCCCAAAGATACAGCACCATAGCTAAGCATATTAAACAGGAAGGGGATGAACACTGGCTTATGTTCCAAGTATTGGAGGTTGTCATTGAAAATATTAGGCTTGGGGACTTACTTAACAAAACAGAAAGGGTAGAACTAAGGTGGATTTTTAAATTGGCAGTGCATAAGGGACATGGACTCAATGACTATATATCCCTCAAACCAGCACTTAAATCTAGGAAATTATGCAGATGATTCCTAGATGTATAGGTTCATAGGTTGGTATTAAGCTATTGGCCCTAGGGCCTATACAAGCCTAGCCATAACAATTCCCTGGCTATTTCTTCCCACAGTATTTACTTCCCTGGACCCCTGTCTAGCAGGGTGACTGATGTGATCCCCAGGGTGAATTTCCTATCTCCCATCCAATTATCAAGGTTCCTTTTGAAGAAGGCCAAAGAAGCACTCTGCTTGACATGTATGGGCAGTCTATTCCAGAGTCTGGGGAGTCTCTGGGTCAAGAACCTATCCCTCCAGCATGTTTTGTTCATTGTGATAACAAGGTTTAGATCCCTGAAGCATGTGTCTCTGAGGGATTGGGATTTCTTTAAGTGTAGCATGTCCAACAGTTCTGGGTTTGACATGGCCTTGTATGCTAAGCAGAGATTGCCTCTGAGTAGACGATATAAGACAGAGTATAGGTGAAGTTTTTTTAGATGGTCAACATAGGGCATCTGCTTTAGGCCTGTGATTCTTTTAGTGGGGCATTTCTGCGGCCTTTTCAGTTGTTAATACAGTATAATAGGTATGTTTGTTTATAGGTTTATTTTTATATAGATAAGTGTGTGTGTGTGTGTGTGTGTGTGTGTGTGTGTGTGTGTGTGTGTGTGTGTGTGTGTGTGTGTGTGTGTGTGTTTGTGTATATATATATATATATATATATATATATATATATATATATTTATGTTTTTTATATATATGGAATGAAGTATTGTTAAAATTTTAGTATGTGTGAGCAGTTTGCACAGTGTTTCCTTATTGTAGAGTAGTTTTATAATGTTATGCATTCTTATGTTAAGTTGTTGTATATCTTTAAATGTTGATTAGTTCACTTTGAGTGCTTGATTGAATTGGATGTGTGCCTGCATATAAATGCTAGTAGTATGCACAGCAAGTTGTCTGAAGAAGCAATATTTTATTGCGAAAGCACTCACAATTCATTATTAAAGGTTTGAAGTTTTATATTGGTGAGTCTGCTGTGTCTCTGTATGGAATATTACTGCATTTTTGCCTGTGACTTTGATTTCATATATCCGTGCAGTTTATTGCTGGTGGTTCTCTTATCCATCCGTGTTTTTACCATACCATTGGTGTACACATATGACAGATGGACAGGCTGCTCTCCCTCATGGTCTGGAGGAAAAGAAGCCAAGCACTCCAGCCGCCAGCGGAGTCAGGGGACAGTGATGACAGTCCAGTGGGTGAGAACTCAATTCTCACACTCTCCAAGCTTGATGGGTATGAGCCTGGGTTGTCCTCTCCCTCACTCCAATCATGGTGTCCCCCAACCTTTTGTGTTCCTCACCATCCCTGTCTCATGTCTGGTTTGTCTTGTTTGTTTACATTTGCTTCCTCACCGACCCAACTTACCTGACCCAGACATACCTAGATCCCTTACCCAGCAATCCTCTCTTACTGAATTAAAAAATGGGCACCTGTCCCATAAAAAAAAAATCATCTCATACATAGCTTTCCATTTCACACATGTGTCTTCTTGACATACTTGATTCGGTTCATTTGGCTATACAACATGATTACGTTGTTGTCACCCCTCTCTCTGGAGGTGACAGTCCAAATTCAACTAATATCCTGCACATATGATAATTTTTTACTGTTGATGAAATGGATAACTGTGGTTCTTTCTACCTCCTTCCTGCACATTCCTGTATTGCTTTCCCTTTGTTCTTTCCCTGTTTGCTCCCCATTTCACCACTTTCCTTTCTATCCCATTTTAATACCTATAATATAGTAAAAAACAGAATCACCCAAACACACATAAGTACCAGAAAAAGCAAGGGATCCCTTCACTTTTTGGCTCTATATTTGTGCAGAATTTTGCATTGTGCAGCACTGCCCAGCAAAGGTGAGCATAGGTACAATGCTATGGTTACATCCACGCAATGCTGCGTAACCCCGTTGCACTATGCCAACACACAGCAACACATGTACTATGAAGAATTCATGTCATTGCATTATCACTGTTTAGTTAAAAGAATTTAAAAGTATAAGATACACCCAGACTGGAACCCAGCATCAACTGGGCTGAAAAAGAAATGTGTCAGTGCATTTACACCTGCTGCCATAGAGTCAGTTAAGCAACAGGTGTGTTTCATAGACTCAGTACTAATTATCAGACTTTAGCAATGCGGTTCATGTTTGGACACTGCTTAACTATGTGCAAACAGGGAAAGTATTGGAAATGTGTATCTAGCATGCGTAAACACTTTGCCAACCGTCGTGCAAACCTGTTGCTCACCACACTATGGAAAAGTAAATATTATGCATTACTGCTGTTTACTGTCCAGTTCTTCTCTATAGCATGAAATTACATGTGGAAACATAATGAACTGAAGGCCCTATCTAACAATATGTCACATATTTACAATGCAGCCATGTGTTGTCCCCCCCCCCCCTCGGCACTGCAACTCTGGTGTTTCAGTACTTCTTTCACACGTATATCACCTGCACTACAGAAATTAATATCAAATGTTATGTGATATGCAATGAACATGAATCTGTCAACATGCAGAAATAGAACTATTGATCCATAAAGCTAATAAACCTTATCTGCAAGGCTATGGAAGGAATCAGATCAGCATGCACCTTATCCACAGGGATATTGGTGACTCTCAACACACTTGACCTGACCCATTTTGGTTTTTTCCAAGGATAGAGCTTGCTTATTAAACCTAGTGGACTTCTTTGATACTGACCCCAAAGACCTGGATGAGGGATAACAGGACATATCACCTATGTTGAGTTATCCAAGGCCTTTGATGCTATCCCCCATTCAGGTATCACAGAGAAAATCTCCCATCTGGGAATCAACCCATACATTACTAGATGGATAGCCAACTGGCTCAATGACAAAGTACATACCGTCAAAGTTGGGAACTGCACCTCCACCACTAGAACACTTACCAGTGGAATACCAAAAGGATCTGTGCTGGGCTCTCAACTGTTTATAAGCTATTTCTCTGAAGTCCAGGCAAAGGTAGATGGCCTGTGGCTTACCACATTTTCAGATGACTGTCAACTGGACACAGTCATACAGAATCCCCCAACTATGTTAACATATTACAGAAGGGTCTGACACAGACGAATGATCAGTGCCAAACTCACAGACTGAACCTTAAAGCAAAAACTGCCACATTGTCCCCACTGGAAATGAAGTACCCCTGCTAATTATGATATACATAGCACCAGTCTAAGCTCAAACACAGTCTTGTGAGACTTGTTAACACAGTTAATAGCAATCTACACTTCACTCACTATGTGTCCATAGTGGTGAAACACACATTCTACATTGTGCACCTCATAAATAAGGCCATCTCATCCAAGACCAGGGAGGTCATAGCTCTGCTGTACTCTACCCTTATCAGACCACTAATTGAGTACAAAGCTCCCTTTTCTCTGTACCTTACCAGACACCTACAGCAACTGGAGAAAACACAGAAGTTTGTGACCAGGAGAATCCAGGGTCTCCAAAATATGGCATAAATGGAAAGTCTGAAAGACCTGTCACTGTACTCAGTATCATGCAGGATGTTGAGAGGTGACCTATGCCTGGCCTACAGAGCAGTCTCAGACCCTGCCCCACTAGAAATGCTGGACAACTGCAAATCAGATGCAACAAGAATAACTTGCTCCAGGAATTTCAACCTTGCCTGCGACATAAACAGAACAGATATATCCCCCAGTGATTGCCACTCCTCTGTAATAGACTCCCACTGCATGTAAAGCAGTGCTCCTCAATGCCCCTATTCAAGTGCAACCTTGGCAACTGTATGGGTGATTGTAAATTTACCCTTTGGGTGGCACTTCTGTCCCTCATGGACAGGGCCAGCTGGTGATGATCACAAAATTGCTCTGCAAACAATGACTATCTAACTATGCTCAATAAGGGTACTTATTTTTTACATGGCTAGGCTTGTAAATGTCCTAAGGCCATTAGGCTAGTAACCTCCTATGAACCTATGTAGCTATGAACTTATGCAGGCCTCCCAACATCTTTTTTTCAACATGCCCTGCTGATGTCATCCACTATAAGTTAACCTGCAGTCTTGTAAATGTCAGACTTGTGCTGTGGAACTTGCGCAAAGTACTGAGTTCTTTAGCCTGTGTACTTAGATAGGGATTCTATTCTCACTGCAGTCAACTGTGTGTGTGTGTGTGTGTGTGTGTGTGTGTGTGTGTGTGTGTGTGTGTGTGTGTGTGTGTGTGTGTGTGTATCTGTGCACTTGTTTGACATTAGAGAGAGCCTTTTGCACCAGCATGTGGGGCACTGTTATTGCCATATTCTCCTCACCAGACACTGTTGATTTCATCAGATATAAAGTGTTGTCTGAGACACCCCAAATCAGACTTGAGCTGCGGTGCTTACCTTAAATACAGAGTTCTGTAATATATATACTTAGATAGGGAGGAGTTCTATTCTCACTGCAGTCAACTGGAGTATTTATGAACTTCCTTGACATTACAGAGAGCCTTTTAAAACAGCATGCAGGACACAGTTATTGCCATATTGCCCTCACCAGACACTGCTAATGTCATCAGCTATATATGATTTGTGGATGTCCTTAAGGATGGCTTAAGCTCAATGCCAAAAAATGCGTTGTCATCCTGTCAAAGGAAAAAACTTCAAAGACCAATACACGTAAGGTTCAGTTAAGGCACTTTAATTTACTTGCAGCAAGGAGACAAAAACATGCAGATACAAGGATTTGTCTAATCACTAACAGGAAGTATGTTCATTGTTATACTGTTTTACAAGACATGGCCTTCTAAGCTGACGTAATAAAACACAACTTTAAGCATTGTACTACAGCAGGTGTTACTTCAGATTTTCTGCTGACATGACTAGATTTGTGAGAAACTTTTCAGAAAAACAACCTGGCCTTGATGACCAGTACTTCGCTTACTAGCCTCTATTGTACAATGTTACCTTTCAAGGTACTCTTCTAATACAGATACAAGCAAATGCTGATTGCAGTTCATATTTTCAAGCAGGCTTTGTCCTAATTATCTGTTACTTCTACAGCTGTGTATGTTCTTATAGCACATCGGAATGTCTTGTCTGAGTTTCATATAAGCAGTATTGTTCTATTCATTATTTTCCTAATGCAAGCAGAAATCATCTGCTTCTCAGTAAATTTCCAAAGCACAAGCAAGATTTTAGCTAACAGTACAAGGTCAGAAAGCAACTGCAGTTTGTACAGATTTATGCAGTATGAAATAGAATAAATGTGTTAACTCTTTTAGGCTCTGAATGCACTAAGCATATTACTAATACACACATTAATACATATTTTTCTAACATTTCCCCCCATTAATACTTTTATTCTACTTTCAAAATAAGCATAAACAGTTTGTTTTCTTCTCCTAACCTCTTCCACTCAGGATTTGCAGTTAAGAGAATCATTCAGTTTAAACTTATGAAAACATTTTTAGTCTTTTAACAGTTCTTCAAACTCAGTACATTGATATAAGGTTTCAGAAACTGAAATGTCTATTAGGTCTTTAACCAGTCTTTTCATGCAGGGGATACCACAATAAACACATACTCCCAGTAGGAGCATTCCTACACAAATGGCAATCGGGATGTTCATTAGGATGGTACCCCACCCCCCAAACCATTTCTGGAAAAAGTCCGTCAGTGGGTTTGGGCTTGGTTTGGTCATGGCCGACACTTGCTGAATTACCTCAAGATGATTGTCTATCTCGTGTTTATGGTCAGGAATATACGAACAGCATTCTTCTTGGATTAAAGCACACGTACCACCTCTCGCTGCTAGGGTGAAGTCGAGAGCCATGCGGTTTTGGAGCACTACAGTTCTCATAGCATTCAGTTCATCAGTCACCAATTCAAGAGCAGAAAAAGTTGCGTTGCTCATTACTTCGAGAAGTTTTGACAGTTTTCTCAGCTCCCAGATCGATTTCACTGCTCCATATGCTGGTAATATGCCTGCCCACGATATAACGCTATCACTCAAGTCCATGTATGTCAGTCCTTTGCCTAGAGAGTGATGGTCTTTCCAACGCGCATCGATTTGTCCCACTGGATTTACAGGTTTTTTGATGACTTCTCGGACATTTCGAATTTTCCCATGAGGCAAAACTGCAGTGTGTCATATGGCCGGAACCAGGTAACCCAAAAAACAACTGCCGGACCAATTCTCAGGTAACCATTTGTATGCCTTTCTGCCACACACAAAATAACAATCCTCTACTTTGGTAGTAACCTTGCTATTAATGTACACTCGCCCTGCATGAAACATTTTTCTATCAATTATAGACAGCTGTTTATAAAGAACAGAATTATGTTTTACTTCATCAAGTGTTTTATGCATCAATCCAAGAAATGAATCATAGTTTGTATTACAATAAAGATCTACTTTGTTTCCTTTAGTATAACATCTATAAGGAACAGTCACATTGCAATTGCTCCAACCCACTTGAACAGTATCATTTTTATAAAAACATACAGTTCCCTTTTGTGGAACAGACAAGTGCAATGCTATTTTATCTTGTGCTGTAATGGTTGAGGTATCATAAATCACGTTCTCCCAGGTCTCATTGACACCTAGGGGGAATGTAGTCATTAATAACCCCCCGTATGCTGTCGGCAAAGCTGTGCAAATCCAGCAATTCGAAACATTGAAAGTCTCAGCATACACATATTTAATTGCCTGGTAAGTGTTAAAGTTTGGATGCCAGTTTATGAGTAACGCTTCACGTTTATTCAGTTCAGTCTGTGTGGCTGGGAAAAGTAAAGGCCACAACAAAAAAATTATTGTCACTAATACAGTTAACAGGATGATTATGCAATACTTCTGAGGAAAGGGTTGTTCTGCATTCCTGTTTCTTCTGGACTCTACCATTTTTGCTCTTGGCATGTAACAAGATTTTTGTCCAGTTCAAAGTTTTTAACTAATTTACAGTGTGTCAGGTGGATCCAGGAGGCACGCTCTGCAATTTTGACTGCAGTGGGTGTTGACAAAAGCACTTGATATGGACCTTCCCACTTTGGAGATGCCCAGTTCTTTCTCTTAACTACCTTCAGCCAGATCCACGCTCCAGGGGGCACTGCCACGTCTGACGGTCTGGTTCGTTCTTTATCTGAAACAGAATTTAACTGCAACAAATGTTTAGAATTTAATAACTTACGCATATACTCTGCTAATGTACCATCAGCTTCCTGGTCTGCGGGCATGAGAGATTTCCACTGAGGTATATAGTAAGCCCTTCCAAAGAGCTTTTCAAAAGGAGTCAATCCTTTTGCATTCGGAACAGTTCTCATGCTCAACAGTGCCAGGGGCAGACAGTACACACAGTTTCTCTGTGTTTCTATCATTAATTTTCTTAGCTTACTCTTTAAAATCCCATTATGCCTCTCTACTAGTCCTGCTGATTGCGGGTGATATGCACAATGATTCTTTAAAGAAATGCAAAAATGTTTACTTAACTGCTGTATGGTCTGATTCACAAAGGGTGTGCCATTGTCACTGTAGATCCTTTCTGGAATGCTGAATCTAGGGATGATTTCTTTTACAAGAACTTTGGCTACAGTCGTGGCATCTGGATTTTTAGTCGGAAGGGCTTCCACCCATCTGGAAAACATATCTACAATGACAAGACAATACTTCTTATTTTCACATTCATTCAACTCTATGAAATCCATACAAATAGTATGAAATGGATACGGTGGTGTATGGAAACTCCCTTGCTTGGGCTTTAACGCCCCTTGTGCATGATGTTTATTACAGATGTGGCATAACGAACAAAAAGTTTTAGAGTAATTTGAGAAGCCATATGTCGTGAACACTCGGTTCACCAGCTGTACCATCCCCCCTGTTGAGACATGGCACTGCCGATGGCTCAACAAAGCTGCATATCTAAACAAATTAGATAGCAATATCGGTTTTCCTTCTTTAGAGATGTACAGCCCCTTTTCGAGAATTGCTCCTCGTTTTACCCATCTTTGTTTTTCAGCTTACGTAGTAAGTGTCTGCATTGTCTTTAACATTTCTAGGTCTAAAATCTCAGAGGGTTGTAATTCCTCATTCAAAAGAAATACTTCTGAAGCTGCCTGCTTTGCAGCTGTATCAGCTCTCGCATTACCTTTTGAAATCCTATCCTGTTGTTTGGTATGAGCTGTGCATTTACAAATAGCTACTTTCTGAGGTAACTAAATAGATTCTAAAAGATCTAAAATAAACTGTGCATGACTGATTGGTTTGCCAGTAGATGTTATCATTCCTCAATTTTTCCACTGTTACTCAAAAACATGTACAGTAGAAAAAGCATACTGGCTGTCAGTAAAAATGTTCACACATTTACCCTTTGCTAAGGTACATGCCCGTGTCAAGGCAATCAATTCTGCTGCCTGTGCAGATAAATTATGTGGTAAAGATTTTGCTTCTATAAAGTCAGTATCAGAAACTACTGCATATCCTACTAGGTTCTGTCCTGCAGGACCCCTTTTGCACAAGCCGTCCACGTAGTATGTCACCTCGGCATCATCCAAGGGAACATCTGTAAGATCTTTTCTAGGCAGTGTCTTTTGCTCAATCACCTGCAGGCAGCTGTGTGGTGTGCCATCTACAGGGGTTGGGAGCAAGGTTGAAAGGTTCAAAGTCGTACATCGTTCAATTGTCATATGAGGTTGGCTCAACAGTATAGTCATACAGGAAAGATGCCTAGCAGGGGAAAGATATGCTGCCTTCTCTTGCAGTAAAATAATTGTGACTGCATGAGGAACTCTCAATGTGAGAGGGTGGAACAACACTACTGAGGCCGAAGCCTGTACTGCCATTGCAGCTGCAACTACTGCTTGTACACAGTGAGGTAAAGATCATGCCACTGGGTCCAGTTGTGATGAATAATAAATAATAGGATGTTGCTTGTCCCCATGCTGCTGTGTTAACACTGATGTCATATAACCTTGCTTACAATCTACAGTTTGGAAAAAACATTTATGACAGTTTGGTAATCCCAAAACTAATGAGGACGCTATTAACTGTTTCAGTTTGCAGAAAGCAGATTCTGCTTCTGGTGTCCATTGTAACAAATCCTGTGCTGCCATAGGCTTTTTATAAATCAGGTTAGTCAATGGTGCAGATTCCAAAGCATAGTTTGGAAAACAACTACGACAAAAATTAGTCGTACCCAGGAAGGACATAATTTCCTTCTTGGTAGTGGGTTTTGGTGCTTGCAAAATCGCTATTTTTCTGTCCTCATCTAATGTCCTACCTTCCTTGGATATTACATATCCTAGGTATGTAACTTGTTTTTTCCAAAGCTGCAGTTTATTTTTGTTTACTTTATGTCCTTCAGTGGCTAAAAATTGTAATAGCACTATAGTGTCTTCTTTACAGTCTTGCTGGGTGGGGGATGCCAGCAGGATATCATCAACATAAAGCAAAATCTGACTACCTCTTGGTGGGGTAAATCCCGCCAAGTTGCTTGCCATTTCTTGTGAGAATATTGTTGGACTTTCACAATACCCCTTTGGTAGTCATGTATATGTATACCTTTTCTCCTGAAATGTGAATGCAAACCAATGCTGACTGTCAGGGTGTATTGGTATTGAAAAGAACGCATTGCTGATATCTACCACAGAAAAATATTTCTGTTGAGGTTTTAAATCATTCAACAGGGTGTGTGGGTCTGGCACCATAGGTGCCCTTGGTATTACTGCGTCATTTACAGCTTGTAAATCTTGGACCATACGCCACTCTCCGTTTGCTTTCTTAACAGGAAATAAGGGTGTGTTACATGGTGAATCAGGAGATTCCACCAGCACCCCTTCCTTAAGTAAAGCTGCTATAATAGGTTTGATTCCTACCTCTGCATCTTTTCTTAAGGGATACTGTCTCTTTTGTGGTCTAAATGCTGACTTTGGTGTAATAGTAACTGGTCCCACTGTACGAATAAGTCCTACATCTGACTTTCCTGTTGACCAGAGAGTTTCTGGTATATTCTGTAAGGCATTCTCTTCCTCCTTCAATAGGAGAGCTAATCAGCTGTCCTCGCTAGACTGCAAGTGTACAGCTGGGTGGGTCTGAGTTATCCAATTCAACTTCTGCATTTGTATTCCTTGTTCTGACAGTTCTAACTCTGTCTGTTTTTCCCATCTCGTGACTTTTTCTCCTAAGTCTACCCATTTTACATTCTTGTCCTTAGTTAAGCTAACATGTGGTAATCGATTAGATTTATAGAGTGCAAAGAACTCCTGGGGCAATGAACAGCTGGCTACACTGTTCCCTTCTGTGTCCCAGTACAGATTACGTAATATCATTCTGTTTGCATGATTTCTAAACAATTATTGCTCATATTCCTTATCAGGTCCTGGTGTATTACAATAATACAGAGTACAGTGCAACAAATGCTGTTTATCAATGTCAAGGGAGGGGAACTTGCTGACGGCTACATTCATCAACTCTTCGGTCACTGCCCCTGGACCAGTCGTAACCAAGTCCTGGCTGTACCAATAATACGTTTTACCCTCCGATTGTACTGCAAAGGTATCAATTTGCCACTGTGCTTCCATACCCTGCATAGTCAGAACTACTGCTATACCAAATAGCTGCATAAGGTCTCTGCCCAAGAGGTTTACTGGGCATTTTGCAGAAGCAACAATTTTACTTTTCTGGGTCAATCCTGAAACAGGATCAATTATCACAATATTATGGGAGAGAGGCTCCCGATACAGCTGTCCATTAGCTGCTTTCACTAATTGTAATCAGGTGACTCTGAATTCTCTGGCAGTTTGGAGGGATGTACCAGTGTCCGTGATGCCCCTGAGTCACACAAGAATCTGACTTCCCTCCCTTCTACCAGGAGTGTAACTTCTGGTTTCGTGTCTGCTAAATAGAGTTCCAAGCTCAATAAAGCCAAATCCAATATTTCATTTTCTTCACTATCCGTGACTTCTTGTACTTCCTCTATTTCTTCTGTCACATTCTCTACTCCCTCTATCACATAGTCATTTGTCCTTTCTCCGCTATCCTCTTCTAGTGATTCCTGACTACCATATAGTCAGTCCTAACCCTCCTTATCTTCCGTGGTTGCCTTCTTGTTTTTCTTGCAATCCCTTGCCAAGTGTCCTTTCTTACCGCATTTAAAACATTCACCCCTTTTCTTTCGGCCTTCAAAGTCCTCTGATCGTTGATCAGATTGTTTGTTTCCCTGGGCATTTCTTTTGCCCTTTTTCCCGGACTGAACTACATAAACTTCTGCTCCATCTTCTACAGAAAATACTTGGGCTTTCTTTTTCTTTTTGCTATTAAAATGCCTTTCGGCATGTCTAGCATACTCAAGCAATGACTGTAACCTGCTTGTATGATGATCTAACGTGTTTTGTAATAAAGCTGCTGATGGGTGCAATACTGCCTTTCAAAAATGCATTCTTTAACTGCTGCTCATATGGGGAATCATGTGTCTGATGTTCAGGAACCTGCATTCCACAATGGTTATTAAAACATTCTAATAGTCTGGCATAATACCGGTCAATAGCTTCACCTTCCTATTGGATGCATTGATTAATACAAGTCCAGTCTGCCCTAGGCTTCCATTTCTCAGAGATTCGGTCTGTAAGACCTTTCACTCTGTTGTCTAATTCTGCGCTATGTGGGAGGGGCCTGAGCGCAAATTAACGGGGATTCCAGTCGCCACTAATCATGTGCCAATCTGGTCCCACAATTTGTTTGACTACTTTTTCTACCTCTTCTCCGTTTAAATTATAACTTAGCCTCATTCCTTGCAAATCTTTTAAGAACTTTCTAAAATTAACTTTTGGATGGGGAATTCCCTCAGTGGCTTTCCAGATGTCTTCCAGAGTCCAGGGTCTATACACTAGAATAGTTGGGTCCTGTCCTTCTTGCCCTGCCTGAGGATTAGGCACTTCTATAAGTGGGCATATTTCTTCTTCACTCATATATCGTGAATTTCTACCCATTTGGTATAACTCAATGTCCCCTTTTGAGTTTCCTGCCCGTGTTCGAGACCTGGTCTCGATGGGATCTCTAACAAATGGTTTCGCTTTTGTAATGTCCCCACTTGCAATGACAGCAGGATATCGCAGGGGTGGACTAATTTGTTCACTTGCCTCATATTCTGGTAAGGGAGGCGGAGGGGCTGATACTATTACTAAGTTATTGTCCTCCTTATCTAAAAACATTGCTTTTGAATTATTACTCTTTTGTTCCCTTCGGTTTACTTCCTCAATCCACCTGTGTGCCTGAGGAATTCCTAATTGACATTGCTTTTTTACCCGACCTCTAGAATCGGTTTTAAGCTATTTGACAAGTTTGACAAGTGAGGATTTTTCTAGTTTACCGTCAAATTCATACTTATTAACCCATTTTGAGTAGTATTTTATATTATCAGCACGCTGTGACTGCATGTATTTCGGTTAACGGCAGATTTTGGGACCTTTTTGTACAATTATTACCCATTTTATTCTACCCTTTTAATCGTTACGTAACTCCTTATTTTTAACGTGGTACCACGGATATTTTTATAGTCTTTTTAGAATGACTGCCTACCTGCTCTGTTTCTCTGATCTATGACAAGACAGTAATCTTTCTGTCCCTGACTTATAAATAAAGTCTTAACAGAACAAATACAAATCTAGTCCCTGATCTAAAACATAAAAAGAAGGTCGATTCACCTTACCTGAGCCTTCGTGATTGATCACCTGGTTCGAGTAAACCCGTCCTTCAGTCGCAGATCAGAAAGTGGCTGGCCTCTTTTGTATGACAAATCAGTCGGAGGACTTTTCAAGTAAGAAGAACCGATGTGGTTTCTTCCCCGTACGGTTTCAAGCCACCTGGCCTGTCTGATCCGAGGCGAAGTGAAGGTTTCTGGTCCGAAGGACCAATCTGTCAAAGGAAAAAACTTCAAAGACCAATACACGTAAGGTTCAATTGAGGCACTTTAATTTACTTGCAGCAAGGAGAAAAAAACATGCAAATGCAAGGATTTGTCTAACTACTAACAGGAAGTATGTTCATTCTTATACTGTTTTACAAGACATGGCCTTCTAAGCTGATGTAATCAAACATAACTTTAAGCATTGTACTACAGCAGGTGTTACTTCAGATTTTCTGCTGACATGACTAGATTTGTGAGAAACTTTTCAGAAAAACAACCTGGCCTTGATGACCAGTACTTAAACACAAGCCTCTATTGTACAGTGTTACATTTCAAGGTACTCTTCTAATACAGATACAAGCAAATGCTGATTGCAGTTCATATTTTCAAGCAGGCTTTGTCCTAATTATCTGTTACTTCTACAGCTGTGTATGTTCTCAAAGAACAGCGGAACTTCTTGTCTGAGTTTCATATAAGCAGTATTGTTCTATTCATTATTTTCCTAACGCAAGCAGAAATCATCTACTTCTCAGTATATTTCCAAAGCACAAGCAAGATTTTAGCTAACAGTACAAAGTCAGAAAGCAACTGCAGTTTGTACAGATTTATGCAGTATGAAATAGAATAAATGTGTTAACTCTTTTAGGCTCTGAATGCACTAAGCATATTACTAATACACACATTAATACATATTTTTCTAACACATCCCCTTTGGGAAAAACCTGGTTCCCATGAATTACCACATTGATGGTAGCCACTGAACACAGAAGGCGTTATAAGAGATCTGGGAACACAGGTTGATAGCAACCTCTCTTTTGAACACCACATTGCCACTGTGGTCAGAAAGTCCTTCTTTCTGGCACATCTCATTACTAAGGGTTTTGCATCAAGGAAGAAAGAGGTCTGTCTCCCTCTATTCTTCCCTCATTACGCCAGTTATTGGGTATAATGCCCCATTTGGCATGTACCTCACTAAACACCTACAACAACTGGGGAGGCTGCAAAAGTACCTCACAAAGAGGATCATAGGCCTTAAACATTTGTCCTATATGGACAGACTAAAAAAACTCCAACTATTCTCTGTCTCATATTGCCTACTTAGAGGCGATCTCTGCTTGACTTACAAAGCCATGTCTGACCCAGCTCTGTTAGAAATGCTACATCTGAAGAAATCCCAATCCCTCCACACCACATGCTCCAGAGACCTCAACCTCATTACCACAATCAACAGAACATGCTGGAGGGAGAGGTTCATAACCCAGAGACTGCTCATACTATGAAATAGACTTCCCATACATGTCAAGCAGAGCACCTCACTGGCCCTCTTCAAGAGAAATCTTGATGAGTGGATGGGAAATAGAAAATTCACCCAAAGGATCACTCCTGTGGCTTTACTCAACAGAGGCACTGGGAACTAAGGTCGGGTGGCACGATGCCAGGGTAATCCTATAGGCTAGGCTTGTAAAGGCTCCAGGGTCATTAGCCTAGTACACACCTATGAACCTATGTGCATTATTCCCACTAGGGTCAGAGGCTGGCCTGGAGGCCAAGCAGAACTCATCTCATCCTATACGATACAGATTACAGTGACATGGATTTCAGTCTATCCACATACATCCTGGCATGGTTTGTATGTACTGTGTTTTCTTGGTGAATAACCCTGGTGGTCTCTCCAGCTGCTGCATGTGTCTGGTGAGGTACATGCAAATGAGAGAGCATTATACTTTTTTAATTTCTCCAAATCTTTTGGGTTTGTAATATCATGATGGGAATGGACCCCATTCCTAAGTGAAAGTACGATTAAAGTTCATGAAATTAGTATTGTTTCAATCTTTGATGTCAACCAAAAGTGCTCTTCACAGCACCCACAGTGTGCCCAGTAATGACTCCTGCAATTCGTACAGGATCACATGTATTGGTAACATATCTAAATACGATTGTAGATTCTTTTTTATAAGACCCATTGCTCCTACTGCTATTGGAACTGTCTGGGTATCTTTCTTCCACATTGCTCTCATTTCTACCTGCAAATCCTGATATTTTATAACTTTGTGCCTCTCTGTACATGAGATACTGTAGTCACTGGGTGTGGCTATTCCAGTGATCAATGATACTTTTGTCTTCTTTTCATGGACCACTATATCTGATTTTCTAGCATCTATCTTTTGGACTTTTGGTAATGGGTGATCTCATGAGATATAGAGTTCATCATTTTCTGTGATGCTTTGTGGCTCATGTTTCCAGTGTTTTTTCAGCCACTTCAATACCATAATGTTTGCACAACACCCAGTGAAACAGTCTTGCCACATTATTATGCTTTTTAGTATACAGTGCTTCTGCCATTAGTATGTCATAACCAGCAACGAGGTGTGCAACTGTTTCCAATTCTGTTTTACAAAACCTACATTTGTCTTCTTCTCCCACATGTTCAATGGACTTTGTAAACCAATGTGTACGTAGCCCCACTATCTTGGGCTGCCAATATTAACCTTTCATCTCTTGGTTTGAATTCGCCTCTACTTAACCATTCCTGCATTTGATCCTGATCAACATGAGGTTCTTCCAGACGTTTTCTATACTTGCAACTATGTTTACACGTTTTCCACGTCTTGCCTTCTCATCTGGTCCTTCATCTTATATTCTTTCTTTTGGTTTTTAGCACATTCAGTTGCTGCCTGATTTTTATCTATTCCTGGTTTGATTTCCATTCCTGCTTGACACTGTTATGCTTCTGCTAGACTAAGCAGAGAAGTCATCTTAGATTTATTCTCCTCATGTTTCAAAACTTTCACTACATTTGGGTCTTGTGAGGTGAGGAGATATTTGTGCAGTCCCACAATTGCAGATCTATACATGTAATCAATTCCAAGGAGGCCCATCCCTCCGTCAGAGCGGGGAATATATAATCTTGGTATGCACCATTTTTATAAATCATTTGGTAAGCATCTTGTTTTCCTGTCTAATCTATCCAACATGTTTTGGGGCCAATCAATCTCTACAAAACTGTAAGTTTGGACAGGAAGAGCAAATTGGTTTATAGTTTGAATTTTGTTCCTAGATGTCAACACTATTTTCAGGATTAATTTAAGTCTTCTAAAGAATTCCTTACTAAGTTTTATTTACATTTGTTCATGTTTTATTGTTGATCCTTCATCAGTTCCCAAATATTTATACATTTCCTCTTGCTCAAGTTATTTTATATCACATTCTTGTCTCAAACTGTTGTTTTCTTGGTGTTGTAGTTTTCCTGCTTTAAAGGTTGCTTTTGCACATTCATCAAGACCAAATGACATTCTTACATCATCTGAAAAAGTTTTCACACTCTGTATTAGTGTTCTGATAAGATTCAAGTACAGTCTTGTAATATAATTTTGAGATCTGAATATGATGGTGTGAATTATGATGTGCACAACACAGGCTTTCAATACCAGTGTGGCTACTTGGTGGTCGAAGTTCAAAGTACTGTGCACATGTGTTCTCAGTGCTTGCATCACTGTGTTCCATCATAGCGGGACTGTTGAAAAAGCAAAATTCACCAACCAGAAGAGCAAAACAGCAGCAAAGGAAGAGAACCACAGGTGCTAAATCCAGTAAAATACAGTTTATTTGCAAGTGTTTTCGTCAGGTTTAAAATCACCAAACTTCTTCAAACACCATTTAACAAACATACCCAGCCAGTTATAGCAGTGTCATAACTATCAGCAGCCAATGATATCAAGTAAACACCCCCACATGATTCATTTAAAAATTTCAGGAATTACAAGTTTAAAAAAATACATGTTCCTTAAAGAGACATTCACATCACTATTAATGTTGCATAACATCCATCTACCATTTGAATTTATACATTACACCACATTTCTAGTGGTAGAGAATGTAATTCTACCTATCATATACTTTTAATTTAAGTAAACTAGAAACAGACACCATGTCATTTAATCCTGGTGGACAACTAGCATTCAAATAAATCTGCTACCATACCTCTTTCTCTTCTAAATATAACTTCCATGGTCCCCAATGAGCTTCACTTTGCATCTGTTGTAATACCACAAATTGGAAAGTATGTTGGGGAAAGGCATTGGTTTCCTTATGTTGTGCAATTTCATAAAAATGCTCATAAATTTTTTGTGACAATTTACGTTGTGTTTTGCCCACATAGTATCCATTACATTGTGTGCATAGGGCAATATAAACTACTGCCCAGGAATAACAACTGTATTTGGCCTTTATTTTATAGTCTTAGACAATACCTTGATGCTGGACCCAATAAAAATATGTTGGCATTGATGGCACATACCACATGGTGCCATCTGACAAGTCAATGTCCTCTTACCGGTACATTGCCTTTCCAAAATATTTTTATGTTACTACCCCTTCGATATACTACCTTAGGGGTTGGTCCAAAGGTGTCCAGCATATCTAAGTTCCCTTTTATAATACTCCAATTTTGTGTCCAAACAGCTGCCTGAAGGATTACAGACTGTGGGCAATCATTGACTCCAACTGTGATATTAGTATAATACAGACAGTATCAACACACCAAGGATCACTGCCACAGCCATGACAACACCTGCAATGACAAGAAAACATGAAGGATTTGTTACATCAGGAAAACAACACAAGTATAATGTGGACATCACACCCTATAATCAGACCAATAGGTATGTAACCCATGTCCTGGGAGACATGATAAGTGAAACATCCATCAGCATGTGGTTACAGTACTGACTACTCCCTTGTATGTAACACAACTACTGAGTATGTGAAGGACATCCACATCAGAGACCATAATATCTCCATAGTTCACAGCCTTCATCACACCAATAACTGAGTACAATGCATCGTTCTTCAAGTACCTACCTACACATCTCCGAGTGAAGTGTAACTGAAGTGTACCACCTTTGTCACAGTGAGCTGTCACACATCTTATTGCCCTTACCTAGGTATTCTTTTTGTGGCATAAACATTGCTGTCTGATGGTGTAGAAGGCCCATCAAGTTGTTACACGAGATGCATGTGTGCTACCTGTTCTGGTGATGCAGACAGAACATACATAGGTGTTTGACAACATTCATAGCATGGGTAACATTTGCTATGGTGTGGATTGTGCCATATATATATATATATATATATATATATATATATATATATATATATATATATATATATGTGTGTGTGTGTGTGTGTGTGTGTGTATGCCACTCACACCAGTCAACTAGCCTATATTGATCACAATGTCACATACAGGTGTAGCAGTGTCCCTTCTAACACCTCCAGCAGATGTTACGGAGCCAGGACAGTGTGCGCGATTACCCTCATAGAGTATGGAAGCATCACAATAGCTGTACAAGTGTGTTTGTGCAGAATCATCTCTGATCACTCTAGAGGCATGAGATTACTGGTGGTATTATTCTGATATTGTCCATGATTGTACTTTCTTCTTATACTGTTGTCTATGAGCCTTTACCCGTGTCCCACTTGCTGGAGATCTCTGCTGAGATTACACTCATATTTAGGCAAATCAGTTTGCACAGCTTCACAATATGCACCCTACCCTGCTTGTATGTAACATTGCCTGATAGATGTCCTCTGCATTATTCATGTAAGGATGCTTAGCTCACACAGACATCCTCCCCATTGTTATGTCATCTTGTGTGACAAGTCACATAATACACATTTTCAGTGTGTAGTCCGAACTGTACCAGATTGATATGTGATTGGTGTCGCACCTCTCATCTGTACAGATTTTCACAGAATGTTCAGATTTTTGCCTCATATTTTCGGTCCATTTTTCATGAAATTATGGTTTTCTGGCATTAAAGTTTGAAAATAATGACAGACATTTGAATTCAAACGTCATGCTCTTCAGAAAATTCATGCTAATACAAAACCTGATTTCCATCAACTTTCCAAGTCTGTAAGTGCAATATTTAAATATTCTTCCTATTTTTGGGCCTTGATACCCCATTATTTATGACTTTGTCCAGATTTCTTGCTCTAAGAGGTTGACAGGTATAATTGGTGTTGCTGCTGCAACTGTCTTCTATTGACATGCCCTCATCTGCTGTACATTAGGTTGTTTCACCTGTCCTGTTTCCTTGTGTTCATTCATACAATTCATCTGTGTCCCTATTCAATACACATACTTCCCCTGAGTGTTTATTTTACATGGCAGTTCATGTACCCTTACAGATTATTTACAAAACTAAAGTACAGAATGCCAGGAATGGGATTTCACAATAATCTGCACTGTAGATACACTGTCTTGTACTGTGTTTGGACCATATACTTAGCTATCATACCTATCAACTGTGCAGATTTTCACAGAATGTCAAGTTTTTGCCTTATATATCTTTTGGTGTGTTAAGCCACGGTGGTGCAGCAGTAGCGTTGTCACCTCACAGCAGGAGGTTTTCCAGTTCGATTCTCGGCTGGAGCACCTTCTGTGTGGAGTCTGCATGTCCTCCCCGTGATCGAGTGGCATTTGAAAGACATGCGTGAATGGGCGTGCCTTTGTTGAAGGTTGGGCATTGGGCTGGCACCTCAGCACCGTAAAAATCTACTGCCAATCATTAGTGGACCAGAGTTTCATTGTGGTGACCCCTAACCGGGAAAAGCTGAAAGAAGCACATATATTTTGGTGTGTTCCTTATCAGAGTTTTGGTTTTCTGCCATATCCATACCTCTCAACCTCATAAAACAGGAAATCTGGACAAAGTCATAAATAAAAGTGTGACAAAGGCCCCAAAATAGGGACCATTTTTAAATATTGCTCTTACAAATTTAGAAAGTTGATAGAATAACAGGTTTACATTAGTATGAATTTTCTGAATGCTCTGAAGTCTGAAACTCAAATGTCTGTCATTATTTTTTAACTTCAGTCTTTAATGATTTGCCACTAATTTGTCAAAAAAACACAATTTTATGAAAAACAGACCAAAAATATGAGGCAAAAGTCTAGACATTCTGAAAATCTTTACAGATGACAGATATGATATCACTGGGATGATCTCAGGACTGATGTGACTCAATTATTACATGCATTTGCATTTCAGGCTTCAAATTCTTCGGAACATGTATCTTAACACAAAACCTTGGTTATTCTAGCACATTTCTAATGAGCAGATATGTCTCCCAATTTCTCGGTCATTGTCCCCCCATTATGTTGGCCTTTGTCCAGATATCTTGCACTAAGAGATTGAGAGCTATCTATTAAGCCATGGCGATCATTGTGGCATTCCATATAAAACCGCAGACCTTCAGTGCTCTGATTTAAACAGATTGCTATCTGTGTTCACTTACACAGTTTTCTGGCTGGCAACAGTATTGCTGGCCATGGAACCTCACTTATTTATGTATAAATGTGGTGCACGGTATGAATATGCAATGAGTGCTGCTGCTCACCACTCATCACCATGCATACATGTAAATTCAGCCTTCATGGAGTTTATTAAATCCCAGGTTTTTCCACAAGGGGTCAAGCTCCACTTCTTGCAGCCTCCCACGTATGCCTTACATACCTTCTGCTAATTTTATATTCTACCACCAAAACCACACAATAACAGGAGAAGGGCATATTCTCCAACTCTAGTAATGTAGTGATCTCACACACCTGTCGACCATCTGTTTAGTCGACCAAACTGTATTGACTAAACAGATGTCAACTTTAACAACAGTCAACTTAATTTATAGTTTTTATATATATATATATATATATATATATATATATATATATATATATATATATATATGTTCCTGTCATTTTTTCAAATGTCAGTTAAGTCCATGAGTGTGAGGGGCGGTTGTTAATACTGAAGGTCCGGATAGCTGAACGGTCAAAATGTCAAGGGATTGTTTTGTCAAGAAAGATGAATGGGGTTGAAGGGGGGTGACAGTGTATGTGTGTGTGTGTGTGTGTGTGCGTGTGTGTGTGTGTGTGTGTGTGTGTGTGTGTGTGTGTGTGTGTGTGTGTGTGTGTGTGTGTGTGTGTGTGTGTGTGAGTCAAGTTTAGGGTAGGGGATTTGTGATGGAATAGGTTTTGTTTATTTGTGTGCAAGTCTGTGTATTTTAGGGTTAGGGTAAGGGTTAGGTAAGGAGATATATGTAGTGTTGTTAATGTGTGCTTCTGAGTGTGTCTTGTGTAGTGGTAGTGTCATAGGAAGTTTTTTTATTAAGGTAAGGTGTAGGGTTAGGGCTGGGGAAGAGGCAGCATTACGTTAGTTTATGTTAGGGTTAGCGCCCATTACTAAGCTGAGCAGAGAGGCAGAGTTAGACCTACTCAATCCATGTTAGTAATGGGTGATAACCCTAACACCAGACCTTCCCCCAACTCTAACCCTACCTACACCTTACCTTAATAAAAACCTTCCCATAAAACTTCCACTCTTCAGACAAATTTGAGGGTAGTGTTATGGGGAGGGGGATTAGTGTGTAGATTAGAAAAGGAAGTACTTTTCCTCTCTCAGTCTTTTGTAACTTTGATATTTTGGGCATTCTATATGCTGTGTGTTTGAACTTCTTAATGCCAGTTTTTCATCATGACGTTAAGAATATTCAATCATTTAGAGGAAAGCTATATATATATATATATATATATATATATATATATATATATATATATAATGTGTGTGTGTGTGTAAAGCATAAACTTATTTCCAAACTTGAGAACTAAAAGCATGGCAAATACCTTACTTATTTAAATTCTAGGACATCTCTTTATAGCAAATAAAGTAGTTATTCCAGGAAAAAGTATATGCTGTGCTGTATACAGTATATGGATAGCTATACCCTATACACACACACACACACACACACACACACACACACACACACACACACACACACACACTAATACATATAATATCACAAGAGAGCTGAGACAACAAATAAAATGGCTTAAGGAAAATAAAGTGGGATAATGGATATTAAAGAAAATAATTACACAGATGTAGCACTAAATGGACTTAGTAAGCTTTGGGTGCAACCTGCACAGACCTGGTAAATCATACTGAAAAATACTTTGGAGGAGACTCTTAGTTTCTTTATGTCTGTGCTATTCAGTTTAATGGAATCAAATAGTAAACTGTATTGAGACATACATGATGGCCACAACTATTATGGGCAACTGAGGTGCTGACAGGCAGGGATGGGTATGTCCATCCAGGGCAAAGGGCATTTGTCTATAGACCCTTCCTGTGGGAAGGCATAGTCCATAGAGGGGAGTAGCTCTCCTATGTACAGGTGAGCATGGGAGGGGATCAAAGGTTAAGCCATAAATGAAAAAAATCCACCAGTGGAGGCAGTCAATGGCACAACCAACCAGGACATCCTTCAGTTCCATGTCAGTCCCAGACTTAGAACAGAGATAGTCCAGGAGCTGTAGGAGAAAGGATGGTAGGCTCAGCAATAGGCCAGGACACTGGGGCACACTGAAAAGAATGAAAAAGAAGAGGAATAAAAAAAACTTCTAGCCAGTGCTCATTGCCCATCTCCCAGAGGATAAAACCTTTGCCAGCCTAAAAAAATGCTTTTATTAGCATTACTACTTTTCAAGCTTATCAGCCATCAATCCTTCCTTTTCTGTGCCAGGTGTTTATTTCCACATACCTCAAATTACAACCTTGGATCCATTTCTCTTAACATAACCTTCCTCCTAAAACCCAAATTAAAGTTATACTGCTCACAGCATAATATCTACAACCAAGGTCCACAAGTTTGGGAATCACATCATACCTCTCTTAAAAACTACTTCTCTTCTAAAGTATTCAGAAAGGAACTGAAATATTTTCTCTTCAAAGATGCCATTTATACATGTTACACATCATCATCATCATCATCATCATCATCAACTAATTTTTCCCATTTTTTTACATGGGGTCAGGATGTCACGTCAACTGCCATCTTTCCTAACACAATGCCACTCTCCTACCGTCTTTGACAGTCATGCCTGACTGCTGTAGGTCTTCTCTCACATAATCTGTAAATCGTTTTGTTGAATGCCCTCATTTCCTCTTGCCTTCTTCCTGTCTGTTCCAAATCTTTTTTTTGGATTGTCTTCTACTTTCTTGCAGATGTGTCTGAACCACCATACTCTGTTCTCTTTGACCTTCTCTGCAACTGCAGATTCTTGGGCTTCTGCTCTGATATCCTTATTTCTTCACTGTCCCACACTGTGCATCCTGCTACTCATCTCAGGTACTTTATCCCCATCATCTCTAGCTTCCTTAAGCACTCTGCCTTCACTGCCCTGGTCTCTGTACCATACAGTAGTACTGGTCACACCTCAGTTTTGTTCACCTTACTTTCAGCTTCTTTCCCTTTCTTCTGTCACATACTACCCTTGATAATCCTTATCAGTCGGCAGCAGCCCTTGTGATGCTAGCCTTGACCTTTTCATTCAGACTTTCCTTCACCTCAACCACTCCTCCCAAATACTTGAAGCTGTTAACTTGTTCTACTATTTTCCCTTCTATTTCAAATTTCAGTTTCTTCTGATTTCTCCCATTTGTTATCATTGCAGCCTGTCTCCTCTTTCCATGTGCCTTCAGTTTTGCATTCCATTCCCTATCATTACCTGAAATTCTTGTCCAGAGTCTGCCTACAATGCACATTGTCTGCATACAGCAGCTTTGTTAAACTGTCCCCTCTGACCTGTTTGCTGATATATTCCATCACCAGTATGAACCTCAGTGGGCTCAGAGCTGAACCTTGATACACACCTCTCCACTAGGAACCCTTCTGTGAATCCAAATACTGTTCATACTTGTATCATAGCCTACACTAATTCTAACAATGTTTTGGGTAAAAAGCAGAACAGCTGAGGAAGTTGATGGAGATGAGGTGCCTGAGACAGATGATAGGATGCACACCAAAGGACATATAAAGAAATGAGGACATCAGAGCAGAAGTCAAAGCAGCTTCAATTGCAGAGAAGGTCACCAAGACCAGATTAAGGTGTCTCGGGCACACATGAAGAAAATCAGAAGACAATCTGGTGAAGAAGATTTGGGACAGACACGACAAAGTCAAGAGGAAAGAAGATCATCCAGCTAAAAGATGGATGGACTGTGTGAGAGAAGACCTGTAACAGTCAGACGTGACTGTTGAAGAAGGTTGTGGAGTAAAACTGACTTGAGACAGAGATGGTGACAGTTGAAATGACATGCCAACCCTATGCAGAAAATGGGAACAATGGAATTGATAATGATAACAATGATACCCTATTTTTAGCTCCAAGAATGAATTTAAATGGTCCAAAAAGACCAGTGCTCTATGCGGGTAACAGATTTAAATAAATAAATAGCTCCTGATTCCATGGCGACAGTTCTTTTTCTTGTCTAGAAAAAAGTAACTCAAACTTAACCCTAAATACCTTAGATATCTCATTAGTTCTGCTTCCAGCCTGTGCTCTATCATAAGTCTATCATTTGCACATACGTTCTGATCTACCAAAGAAGCTATATGAAGGACTTCATGGCTGTCTCAAGCTTCACAGTGTGCCCTTCTAAGCAGAATGGTCTCAGTTTTCTTATGCATAAATATTGTGCATAATCTTCTTACATGCCTTCCTATAGGTGAGATACATTAGCTTCAGTGAGAGCTGAGTTTCACTTTCATTTCACATAATGCAAAATCATGAAGCTTCATTTCTATGTCAACTTGCCCAGGCAGCGCATTGGTTTACCAACAAAGGGCATTCTTGTGTGACTCTTCAACATTCCCTGAGAGGGAGGGGGAACCAAGGGAGGGAGGAAGTAGCTGAAGAATGGTTGTCTCTACTGGTGAGCTATTAAGTGCTGCCCTAGAGCTGTATTTTCCAACCACAGAGTTAGTTCAGGACTCACAAATGTTGTCTTAAATGTAGGGATGACCCCTGTTCCGCATTCAGTAATTCAATAGGAAATGGAATGCAAATCTAAAGGCACATGGGAAGAAACTGGTGAATGATGGTATTTAGGGAACAAAGTTGGGGAAACTTCTAAATGATGAACTGACGAGATTTGTCAGTATATTAATTTGAAGTTTTACCTAAAGAACTGCTGCCGTTGAGAAGCCAAGCACGTTTATTGACATTTATTAGGACTGAGTGTGCCTTACTATACAATTGCAAAGTGGCCACATCCCTGTAAAAAAAAGTTAGCATGACAGTCTTCCCATCCCCCAACTGGAGGATTCTACCCCAGCTAAGACAGACATCCAATCATCAGTGTCAGTGATCCCGCAAGAAAAATATCCAGAGTGTTCAGGTCTCAGAGCGTCAAGTTCCTGAAAATTAAAAAATGATCCTTTATGATATTGTGCACCTCTTCTGGACATTCCAGCTGCACACATACCATACTTTATCTTCTCTTCACCTATACTTACTTTCTGGAGTCTCTATGCCATCTTCTTTTCGAAAATTGAGATATCTGCACTTCAAAAGAACAAAGGAAAACAGAGAGCCTCATTGCACTGTGGAAGAAACAGTAGAGCAGCCAAGTTCAACAACTTCAGAATATCTAAGATACAGAAGAATAGCTCAAACAAACCTGAAGCTCTGCTGGTATAAAGTAAGTGTTATATTTTACAACTCCATCTTTTCAAGTACGGATGCTTGTTATTGCTACTGAACCACTTGAAATAGTAAGAAATAAGTCTGTCAGAACTTTTAAATGTATTACAGGATGGTGTGTTGAGAGGGGCTTTGCAAGGTTAAATCACCAGGCTGGATTGAAGGACTGTAATGCAGAATGAGACACCCCATCTACACATAGTCAGAGCACAGTTCAACACATTCTTACTGGGATTCTAATACCACTTTTAACAAATGCATTTGACTATGGGATACATTACGTATGCATCATTTACAAAACTATTTTAACCCTCAGAAAAACAGTAACATCACATTGGTCATTTGCAACAACATGGATATTGTGCTCTTTAAAGTTATGTGCCTGACACAGGCATAGAGGCTGAGTCCAAGGTCTGTCTAGGGGATGCAGTGGTCACACTCCCTGTGTCCAGCACAAACTCTGTCCTCCCTGACTGTGCCATCCCATCCATTCCATCATTATCAGAGGCTACACATCCTCCAGCATCAGGTGGGGGCAACTCCATAGTGTTGGTGCTGGATACAAAATCACCTGTGAATACACCAAGCCACAAAAAAAATCCTCTATTAGTATGATCCAGCACCAGAAGTATAGATTAAACTGACTTTTACAAATATTAACATGATAACAATAAATATATTAATTGCATACCATGAGCAAATGGCTCTGAGGGATCAACCTATGATGTACCACTATACTGTAAATCAGACAGCGTTATTAATTGGGAGAGTGACTAAGTGGTGCAGAGGACTTACAGTTATTCTTACACAAAAATAGGTATACATACCCAGGGCATCTTCATATGATTGCTTATGTCACCAGTTCAGCTCTGCCCTAACAACCAGCACCTCACCGTGGGACTCTGTTGAGGTGCCACTGCCTTTGAGAGAAGCCAAAATCTCCTCCATCTCCATTAGAGATGATGCACTGGACATCCTCTTACCTGCTGACCTACCTTCCCCTTCCAGGAGTCGAGCTCTTTGTTAGGCAGTACAAATGATGTCACTGGTCCTGCAGTGCACCATATCTTAAATGCAGATATGGCCAGCAACCACATTGATATCTACATCAACGTCATCTCAGGAACAGTCCAAGTAGGCCTAGTCAGCTGCATGCAGGCCAAACAGCTGTAGTCCATGCAGACAGAGGGCTTAGATTAGCATCTCATTCTTCACACCAGGGTCCAAATAGCGACACGATGAAATCAGCAAGAAAAGGAGAGTAGTATTGCTGGAACTGAATTCATCCTCAAGTCTTGGTGAGTACCTTCATGTGGCAAACCCTGTTTTCACAAAATCTCACCAAAGCAACACAGATATATATATATATATATATATATATATATATAGGATCTTATCTGGCATATGTCATGGAGAAAAGTAGATTAAAAAATAAAAAAGACAGCTGGGTGCACAAGTCCTAGGATAAAAAAGTGCCCAATCCTGGTGTGCACAGTGCACATCAGTGACAGGACTAGAACAAAATGCAGTGTAGAATCCTCAAGACACAGAAACATTCCTACAATGGGGTTAGGACAGACTAAGGAGGAGGATGGCCTCCCCTGTTGTAGAAGGTAGTAGTCACAAAAACTGACAGGCCAAAAAGAGCCATAAAGATGATAGAGTGGAATATTGGGACAAGGAAGAAATTATGCATTGTTACTATTATGCAAGAAGTCTAGAATTTTTGGATAGAAGATTAAGAAAGAAATTAGAGAAAAGAAAAATACTTGCAAAAGAAAAACTGTCAAAAGCTTCAAATACAAATTTGCATTCATTAATACAACAGATTAATGAAAAACACTACATAGACAAAGAAATTTCGGGTTGCAGAAAAAAAAGAAGTGACAGAGGAAGGGCAAAAATATAAAGAACAAAACCCAGGGATTTTTGAAGGGTATAAAAAAAAAACATGGACATGGGAAAGAAAAGTAGATCTGATATGGCGCTATATTTAAGCAAAGGAAAAAGCCAAACTAAACAATACAAAAAAAGCTGCCCCAAAAATATTTGAAGAGAAATACAGGTAAAGGTACCCAGATATGTAAAATTTCACAATACAAAAATTAAGAAAACAAAGGGGGGACATAGAACAGAGGATTAGTAAGGTATAAGTTAAAGAAATAGAAACTGAAGTTATGGAATACCTGCAAAGTGAAGGATTTAATTTAGAAAATCCAGTCCCAGCATGAGGGAACAACAAGTCCCTAAATTAAGCAGAAAGGTGGAGCAGAAGATATCCGAAGAAGAAATAAGACATGGGAAAGAAAAAGAGATTTGATATGTTGCAATATATATGCAAAAGATAAAAACTAATCAATACAAAAAAGCAGGATCAAAGATATCTGAAGAGAAATACAGGCAAAGGCAACCGGAAATGGAAAATTTCACAATACAAAAAAATAAGGAAACAAAAAGAGAAAGTAGAAAGGAGGATTAGTAATGGAGAAGTTAAATAAATAGAAAGTGAAGTTATGTATTACCTGTTAAGTGAAGGATTTAGGGTATAAAAATCCAATGCAGGTGATGTCATGGCATGATGGAACAATGAGTCTCCAAATTAAGGAGAAACAGGTAGAACGAGAAGCATCTGATGACTTGCCACATGAAGATATTCTGGAGCCTTCAGAAGGGAACCAGTACAAAAGTTCAGTTGGAACTGCACAGCAAGGAAAAGAGCAGGAAACAGTGGTAACTCTGATGTGGGCAATGTTGTGGAATGATGTGCTAATTAGTTTCTTTCTGAAGGAACAGCAGATGATTCAGGATGCATCTGAAAAGGATATGTTACAGGAAGATGTTCTGGAGCTTTCTGTAGAATGCCCACAGGAAACAGAGGGCAAAGAATGTGCTCTCAGTTTAAAAGTAAATGATTAAAGGGAAGAATTGCTTGATTTAACTCATTACAGCCAAGTGATGCCTCCAGGTGTTTTTGCAGTTATATCCTACTGTCTTCTATAGGTGTCAAATATTTCTTGTTCATATTTGCATTAATAACTCCCAAATCATGCTACATATAAGACATTAGAAAATTTCATCTTAAAGCTTACACAATGGCAAACAAAATTGTTTTCACATTTGAACTCTGTCTAGTACAGGTAAGGAGATATGAATTGTTGTTCATATATTTATTTATAGTGTCATAAATGTAATGTTTTTCTAAATATCTCAACAACCAAGTAACACAGACAGAACTGCTTAGCCACATATGAAAACTACTCAGCCGGATTAACAAAATGCTGCTCACAGTGTGTGTGTAATTTGAATGGTTGCTGAGACATTTTACGTTGTTTACAAAATATTACAGACGTACTACTCATTGTGTTTACTCTGATTCATAAAATCCATTTTAAGATCACAGGATTAACAACATTGTTAACTGCCATCTTTCTAGACCTATCAAAAGCTTTTGATATGGTCTTCCATTCCAAACTAATAAATGTACTAACCGAACTATTCTTCTCACCATCTGCCACAGCATGGTTTCATAACTACTTATCTGGCCATCGACAATCTGTTCTATGGTAGGTGACCTATCTCCATGTCTTCCTTTATCCATTGGTGTGTCCCAAGGATCTATCTTAGGCCTTCTCCTTTTCTCTTTCTTTACTAATAATCTACACGCAGCTGCTCCACATGGTTCTATAATACAGTATGTAGATGATTCAACACTTGTCTGTGCTGCCACTTCTCTATCAACTCTTCATTCTCAAACACAGGAATCTTTCACTTCTGTTGAAACATGGTTAGCCAATGCCCATCTAATCCTGAACCCAAACAAAAGTAAATTATTACTCTTCCAACCTAAAAAGACACCTATCTCATGCCCACCATTTAACATAACAGCCAAAGGCAATACTGTCATCTCCCCAACAACTCATATAAAGCTTGGAGTGGAAATAGACAATAACCTAAAATTTTACCTACATGTCTCCCTAACAATAAAAGCGTCCATAAGAAACTTGGAAGTCTATATAGGCATAAAAGGTTCCTGACCAAAATGGCCAAAATTACATTAGCACAAATCCATCTTCTCTCCACTCTACTATACGCCTTTCCAATTTTAACTAATCTTAGGGAAACTGGCCTATCTAAGCTAGAAGCTTGTTATAATAAAATTGCTAAGTTTGCATCTGACTGCCCATATAGAACACATCATTGTACAGCTTTAAGGATACTAGACTGGCCTGAACTTCCCAACGTTATTCTTTACAATCAACTCTCTAACTCACAAAATTGTAACACAACCATCCAGAACCCCTGCACTACAAAATCTCATCCTTCCTTACAGTTCCAGCAGACCACTTCACTCTAACAATAAGAACTTACTCACCATCTCCAAGACCAGCAACACTGCAGGAGAATCTTTATTCTCCAGCTATATATCTCGTATGTGGAACTCCCTTCCTAACTCCATTCTCTCAATCTCATCCACTAAACACTTTAAGCCATCACTTAAAGCTTATCTAAAAAATAAGTGGCTATGTTCCTGTACTAACCCCTCATGAATGCTCTGATACACCACAGTATACCACAACCATATCCAACATCTTCCCCAGTGTTTAATCTTTTATTCCTACTGGTCTGTCTTAACCTTATATCTTGACAGATGTCATACTTTACAAATAGTACTAGCTAAGTTCAAAGCCTAGGTTTTGTTATCATGATGTAACAAATTAGTATTTTATTATGTATACTGCATTTTGTTTACTTTATACTTTATTGATTATTGTAATTCATGTATTAAAATTTACTATTACTCATGGAACTTTTCTCCCCGGACCTCTGCTGAAAAAGGATCTGTGTCCAGACGGACTTTCCCGATAAACAAATGTTAAATAAATAAATAAAATAAATGGAACCAAAAGAATATTATTAATATAAAAATAGTTTGTGCTGAAGAGTTTGCCATTTACACTTCTTTAGAAACCTCTGTGGTAACAGAGATATAAACATTTGTTTGAAATGTGAGGACATAATTTGACTCTGTCAAAATCTTAGGCTCTACCCATTGGAAGTTAAAGTACAAACTTTCAGAGTTCCATTGGATGGAATGGGTTAATAGAGATAGATATATTAAGACCGATGAAATAACTAGAGTACAGAAAGTAGAAACACGCAAAAACATACTCGGAGGCTCTAAATAAGAACCTGTCTAAACAACAGAGACCTCCCAAGCATACACCCAAGCAACCCCCACCCCACAACAGAAACCAGGTAACACATACGTCACAACATCAGTGTGCCAAGCAAAAACAGCCCCTAAGGCTAAATAACACACTAGTAATCGGTGATTCTATCATCAGGCACACAGACGTCCCACTCACTAGACTGAACAAGGAGAAGGTTACCGTAAGCTGCCTGTCGGGTGCCAGAATCCGCCACATAACACATGCACTCAGGTCACTCCACAACAAGTACAATTATGACTCTGTCATTGTACATGTTGGCGTAAATGACCTGAGACGTACCTCCCTGGACTACATGGAAAGAGACATGGAGGAGCTCTCTGACCATGTAGCCCAGGCTGGTATGACTCTGACTCTGAGTAGCATCCTGCCCTCACCCAAAATGATGCCAGCATATGAAGAAAAAATGATCAGTTTCAACAATTGGTTAAACTACTGGTGTCATTCAAAGGGGATCCAGTACTTGTCAGCCTGGGACGACATGCTTGACAAGCCACGTTGCTTCACCAGAGACGGCTTGCACCTGTCGCCCCTGGGCTTTTGAATACTGGCCAAGACTCTTGCCGCCCCAATACTGCCTTTTTTAGGCAAGGGTCAAAAGACAAACCCGCCTCCATAAACAACAATAATAAACAAAAACTGAGGGTAATGCTGCTCAACGCCAGAAGTCTAAACCTCAAAATGCACTCACTCAAGGCTCTCCTTAGTATGAATCGACGTATGTGCAGTGACAGAAACCTAGTTCAAGGCTCCAGAGAGCACCTCAGCACTACCAGGCTATAACTCCTACCATACCTTTAGGTCCCAAAACCAGGACCGGAACACAAAAGGAGGGGGTGTGTCCATATTCATCAAGAACACCCATACCTCCAGGTTAGTAGCACAGCACGCGGAATCTGAGACCAGCCAAGTGCAATTGACAGTGGGTAAATTGCTGTTAAATTTATAGCTTGCTACAGATCTCCCACCTTGTCTCAGGACACTCACACAGCATTACTGAGAACATTAGAAAGTATGAAGATTCTACCCAACACCATGCTACTGGGTGACTTCAACTATCCAAACATTGACTGGGAAAGCTACTCAAGCTCAAACGCCCCCCTAGCCCAATGCTTCCTTGAGTTTATAAACTCAAACGCCCTTGAACAGCTGGTCACCACTCCCACAAGAGGTGACAACATACTGGACCTGGTCATCACCAACATGAGGAACCTATGTTCCACACCTGAGGTAAATTTGTCATTGGTAAGATCAGATCACAAACTAATCACACTGGACATCCACATCCCGACCACCCCCCCCCCCCAGTCAAGGAAATAAAGGTAAAAAACTTCTCTAAAGCCAACTTCACACTCCTCAAGACCAAGGTGGGAAGTTTCAAAGCTCCCAATCAAATGGAAAATGATGACCCATCAGCAGAATCCTTTACAAGTGCATTCTATGAACACCTTCAAGAATGCATGGACCGAGCCATCCCAAGTAAAACCAAGACCAACTCCTCAAAAAAGAGGAAGCCAGTCCGGTGGACCCCGGCCATAAATAAACTTTACAACAGAAGGAGGAAACTCCTGCAAGATAGAACAAAATCCCAAAATAAGAAGGCATCTCTGATTAACATCAGTAAAAAACTGCGCTCCCTCATTAAATCATCCAAGGCCAACTTCAAAAGAAAAATAGCCAATGACACTAAGGATAACCACAAGGCCTTCTTTAACTATGTCAAGAGTCTAGGGGCAAACTCTCAGATATGCTCTGAGCTAGTGCATAATGACCATAAATACACTGAACCAACCAACATTGCCAACATCCTGGCTGACAAGTTCAGTGCAAACTTCACCCCTCCCTCTCCACCAAAGGGGCTAGCACTCATCCCAGAAGAATGTGGCGCTCCAGATATCTCAGACACACAAGTAAAGACAGCCCTTGCAAAGGCCAAAAACACAGCATCAATGGGACCAGATGCTATCCCAGGTTGTGTCTTACACGAGCTTCAAAATGAACTAACCCCCCCATCTCAAATCACTATTCAAACTCAGCCTCTCTACAGGCTATGTACCCAAAGAATGGCATACAGCAATAGTTGTACCACTCCACAAGGGTGGTGCCACAACTGACCCTGGGAACTATCACCCTATAAGCTTGACTAGCTTGGTCTGCAAAGCCATGAAACGCATTATCATGGAGCTCATTATCAGGGACATTGGGGACCTCCAGACACTGGACCCCACCCAGTTCGGCTTTGTTAAAGGCAGATCTTGCCTCCTGAACTTGGTTGACTTCTTTGAAACAGTCACCAAGGCCATAGATGAAGGGAAGGTGGTCCACACAGCATATCTGGACCTCGCTAAGGCATTCGACACCATTCCACACTCAGGAATCATAGACAAACTCATCAGCTTAAATATTAACCCCTATGTCACGAGATGGGTTGCCAATTGGCTCTCAGACAGAACCCACACGGTAAGAGTGGCAGGCGCCATGTCTGACTCTAAACCAGTCACAAGCGGAATCCCACAGGGCTCAGTTCTGGGACCCCTCCTGTTCGGTATATATTTCTCCGAAGTACAGGCAAAGGCGGAGAGACTGTGGCTAACCAAGTTCGCAGATGACTGTAAATTGGGTGTAATAATTGACTCTCCAGCTGACACAGACATCCTGCAAAAGGGTTTCACATTGACAAACACCTGGTGTCAAAGCCACGGCCTCAATCTAAATGCCAAAAAATGCATAGTAATCCCATCTGGGAAAAACAAAGTACCTACAAACTACCACATAGATGGGAATCCACTAAGTACAGAAGAAGTAATTAGGGACCTGGGTACCCAAGTAGATAGCATGCTCTCCTTTGATAACCACATAGCCAAAACGGTCAGGAAATCCTTCTATGTGGCACACCTGATCACAAAGGGTTTCTCATCCAGAGCCAAGGAGGTGATTGTGCCCCTTTACTCCTCACTCATTAGGCCCATAATAGAGTACAATGCCCCATTTGGGATGTACCTCACTAGACACCTACAACAACTAGAAAGACCACAGAAGTACCTCACTAAGAGGATTAAGGGCCTTAAACAATTACCCTATGAAGCACGACTAAAAAAGCTCCAGCTCTTCTCAATCGCTTACCGTCTTCTCAGAGGTGACCTATGTCTGACCTATAGGGCCATGTTAAACCCTGAACTAATGGACATGCTTCACCTCAAAAAAACGAGATCCCTCAGAATCACTCGTTCTAGCGACTTGAACCTATGTACAACAATAAACAGGACATGCTGGAGGGATAGATTCCTGTCCCAGCGACTCCCCTCACTCTGGAATAGAATCGCAATCCATATTCGACAGAACTCCTCTCTGACCCTTTTCAAGAGAAATCTTGATGAGTGGATGGATAATCGTAAGTTTTACCCTGGGATCACTTCAGGAGCCCTGTTGACAGAGGCCCAGGTTACTAATCTAATGGGGAGGCGAAAGCCATCACTCTGTGGCTAGGCTTATAAATGCCCATGGGCAGATAGCCTAGTACTTACCTATGAACCTATAAATAAGACCCAACATCTGAAAAGTCTAATACAACAAGCGAACACAGTAATCAAGACTTTTAACAGAATTTAATGTGATATAACAGGAGTAAACAGGATATATTACTATGCAGCTAAATTAATAACAGATAACATCATGCCATAAAAACATAGAACAATAAGAGAAAGGAAGGGAAGAAATAAAATGCCATCATGGAAGCATCAAATAGAAAATACTATAACGCAATTAAGACAAGAAGTGTGCACTGCTAGAAGAATATAGAAGATGGAATAGATCAACAAAAGTACTTAGAAAGACAGACATGGTAAAAGCAACACACAGTATCAGAACAGACCGTGATCTATCATATAATATTACAAATAATAAACTAAAGATATCGGCAGAGGCAGAAAAAAAACTTAGACAATATTCAGATAAATATAAATGAAAACTACAAAATAAGCAATTCATTGATGATCCCAAAAAAGGTTTATAGAGAACTGTGAAACAATACTAAAGGAATAGCAACACAACCAAAAAAAGAAGAAATAGACACATTTTGGAGAAATATATACAAAGACCCTGTGGAACATAACAAACATGCTGAATTATTAGAAAAATTAAAAGAAAAAGTAAGGAGCTCAAATGAACAGGATATGAAATGGCATGAAGTAACAGCCAGAGAAATCGAAAGAAAATTAAGAAAAGCCCCTGATTGGAAAACCCCAGGCCCAGATGCAGTACCTAACTTCTGACTAAAAGTATTAACATTTTTACATAAAGATTTAGCATTGAGTAAGAATTACATATATGTTCATCCTGAACAGGCACCAACGTGGTTACCAACAGGAAAAATGATACACCTCCTTAAGAATAAACATGTAAGCCATCCTAAAAACTATAGACCAATAACTTGCCTTCCAACAATGTACAAACTATATACTGGAATTGATGCAGACATAGTTTATAGTCATTTGGAAAAAAAATCTGTCATGGCAAAAGAACAAAAGGGTAAGAAAAGAAGGTCCTATGGAGCAAATGGTCATTTGTTACTAAATAAAGCCATAATACAGAATTATAAAAAAGGGAAGAATCTAGGTATGGTATGGATAGATTACAAAAACAAAAACATTTTGACAGCATCCCATATTTACAGATAAATGAGTGCTTACAGATGTACAAAATAGATCATACATTACATTACAGTGACTGTGAAACAGTGGCAAACCACTTTGCAGGTAAGCCATGACAAAGGGAACATGACAAAAATTCAAAGGGGGATATTCCAGGGTGATCCTTTGTGACTGCTGCTGTTTTGTCTTGCCCTTAACCCATTAAGTTGTTTACTAAACAGAATAGGTCATAGTTAAAATTTGGCTCACAGAAAATAACCTTGGTTAAAGACTTTTCATCTACTTTTGGTACTTTTTGTAGATGACTTAAAACTGTATAGTTCATCAGATGAGAAGTTGAAAGCACAACTGCAAGCAGTTAAAACTTTCTCAGATTATATAAGAATGCCATATGGTCTTGATAAATGTAGAAAAGCAATGTTTAAAGCAGGAAAGTTGCAGTATTAAGAAAATATCAATCTGTGACAGGAATGTGATATAAAGGAACTTGTACAGGAGGGAAGGTATAAATATTTGGGAACTGATGAATTATTGGCAATAAAATGTGAATTTTAAGGAATACTCCAGAAGACTAAAACTAATATTGAAAACAGCCTTGACATCTAGGAATAAAGTCCAAGCTATAAACTAATTTGTTCTTCCTGTTTCAACTTACAGTTTTAGTGTGATTGCCCCCAAAAGGTATAGAATCAGTTGGACAAGAAAACTAGATAAATGCTTTACACTTATCAAATGATATATAAAAAATAGTGTATACCTAGATTATATATTTCTCACTCTGAAGGACGTATGGGCCTCCTCAAAACTGATTACATGTATAGATCTGCAGACCTCACTAGATCCAAACATACTGAAAGTTTTAAAACCTGAATGGAGGAAGTCTAAGATGACATTTCTGCTTAGTTTAGTAGAAGGATTCTGGAGTCAAGCAGCAATGGAAATCAGACAAGAAGTTGACAAGAATCAGACAGCAAATGAATATGCCAAAAACAGAAGAAAGAATCTAAGGAGAAGGATCAAATACGAATAAAAGAAATATGGAAAAGCCATAAATATAATGGCAAGTAAGCAGGAAACGCAGTACTGATATAAACACTAATCCAAAACAAGCCAAGAAAAGGAGCAACCAGAGGGGTGGATTTCTCCAAAGGAAGTGGTAAACAGAGTGGTAGAACAGAGTAGAGTTGAAAACCACAATAATAGTCAAGGTACTGTAAAAATAACTGGCTTCACTTCCTGTTTCATTGTTCTGATGATGTCTTTTATACAAGACAAAAGTGCAAAATCGTGATTATTTTTATCGCCAAGTTTTTTGTTATTAAAGTTCCGAGTTTGTTAGGCTGCTGGTGTTCAGTTCTTTTGTTTTGGATTCGTGTTTACATCATTACCAGGTTTCCTGTTTACTTTTGTTTTTTTACTTTGCAACGGTTCCCCGATGATGTCAGCCAATGACTCACAGGAGCTATTTCTTCCAGTATGAAGCATGGAGATTTAACAGCCTTGATTCAGCAACTTACACAACTTTCATCACAACACGCCTGGATTTTTAACACTGGAGACAGCAGAGATGTTATTACATCTGCACAGAGAGTAGCTCCTTCCAGTAATGGATTTTGCATCCAGCACTAAAGTTAAAGATGGCTGGACAATCTGGAATTTGGGCCATGTAAGGAATATATTCACTGCGCTGATGGACAATATTTAACATTGCAACAGCTGATTCAAAGTTTAGAGAAGAGTTTGTTTAAATGTAAATCATTGCAGCTTTACAATGTTTTTTGGGGGGAAGTGCGAAAAGGGCCTTGTCCCAAAGGGACTACAACTCTGGAAATTTCCACAGGGTGTTGTTGAGTATTCCCCTTTTCATTCTGAACTCCTAGAATTTTTTGATCGTACTGGATTAGAACTCTTTCAGCTTATTATCAAGGAGAACAAGAGAAGGATGCATAAACTTAAGGAGGAGATCAACAAGTTTGTTGACTCCATTACCAGTGATTTGGATTTTTTTAAACACAAAGTTCACTTTAACGAGATTTTTTATTCTACAGACCAGAAGGTTGTACAGGTGAAACAAAGGAAAGACAGGAAGTTGGAACATGACAATTTGAATTACCAGAATATGATAGTTTACCCCAAACCTCCTAGCACAGGTACTAATACACATGCCACCACCCACTGTGTTTTTGATGGAAACTATCAGCTTCCTGAAGCAAGCCATGATGGAGAGGTCCCTTTAGGGGAACCCCCCCCCTGAGATCAGAGAGGCTTCCTAAAAGCAATTACCATCTGCAGCAATCCCAGGTCAGCAGATGGGGTGGAATTAAGCGAGGAAAAGGAGCAACCAGAGGGGTGGATTTCACCACCAAAAATAATAAACACAGTGGAGGAACAGAGTGGATTTGAAGACCACAATAATAGCCAAGGTACTGTAAAAATAACTACTTTTTTTCTGGTTTCAATATCTATAACTACACTGACTTTCTCATTGGGCAAGTGCACCATTCACTTTTTTTGAAGGGATTTAATTTCATCCCTTCCAGTGGAGCGAATTCGGAGCACACTTTATTGGATCTGAAGCTCTTCACTCGAAATTTGAATTTCCAGGTGTTGTTTGGTGATAAGGGTATATTACAAACTGAGGCTAATCCCTTCAAAAGGAAACGTTTATCCAATCCCCCCTTACACCCCACTATCAACATATTTGAAAAGATTTGTGAGAAAGAGATATGGGAACTTCTCAGTTCCAAATGTAACAAGCGATTCTATAATCTCTCTTTATCAGACAGGGAAACCATAAAAGCCAGCATTACAAATAAAGAAATAAGATGCAAGAAGCCCAATAAAGTGATGGCTTAGTGATTATGGGATATCTGGATTATAAGGGACATATGTGCAATGTACTAGGAGACACCCAAACTTCTAGTGTGGTCTCCCTTAATGAAATATCTATTGCATACAGAAGTATCAAGATTGCTCTTGATGAACTGCTGTTATTTGACAACATTACACATGAATTGTATGAGTTTCTTTCTATGGCCAGTCCAGCAGTTCATAAAATTTTTGGAATCCCAAAAGTGCATTTGAATGTCGAAGACCCTCCTTTAAGGCCCATTTTGGAAGCAGGTGGCTCTATTACAGAACTGCTGGTGAAGTTTATAGATCAGAAACTGAAGAACATGTTTCACTCATTCCCGCACGTTATCAGGGATTCATGGGACCTGCTAAACAAATTACATCACAACAATGTTGATAGTATTTTTTTATTTGCCACTTGTGACATACAAAGCTTACTTTCAGTTATCCCCCACAAAGAGGGGTTGGAATGGTTTGGAGAAATAGTAGAGAGAGTTGGGGGCCTTTTAGAGCAAGATCAAGTACTTGTGCGGGATTTTATGGATTTTATATTAAATAACAAAGTCATGACCTTTGGTGGTGAATATTAAAAGCAACTTACAGGAGTGGCAATGGGGGCTGCATGTGCCCCCATTTTTGCAAATGATGTCTTCCTCAAGTGGGAACTTGACGCTCTTTTCAAGGTACCATTATTTAGTGGTTGCTTGGTTTCAGATATTTGGATGACTTATTATTCATATGGAAGGGCACCACCAATGACCTTTTGTCATAAATAGAGGTGATGGGGTCTGGCATCAATTTTTTTAAGTCTACTTGCCATTTGGATGTACAGTGGATTAACTTTCTGGACATTGATATCCAGAGAACAAGTTATGGCTGTTTAGGAACCTGGGTATATAGTAAGCCAACCTACTGCAATTCATTTTTGTCCTTTACAAGTTGCCACCCTTTCCACCAAAGGAAAGGAATTGTGAAAAGTCAGTTCACCAGAGTCTTGAGACTGATTTTTAATGATGCCATTTGTCTAGATGAATTCTCCGTCCTTAAGAACATGTTTTTAGACCGAGGATACCCATCTCCCTTTTGGACAGTGTTCAAGCTGAGGTATGGGAAGGGAGAATGGAGACGTATGCAGCTATTATAAAAGATGGCTTGTTAAATTCTACCAGGTTTAACCAGAAGGACATCAATAAACTCTCTTATCAAAAGTTCATGATCCTTCAATATTCCCTGGATGTTAAGAATATTCATCAGATTATTTGTAAGAATTGGTATGTTCTTTCTTGTGAGAAAGGGATCCAGCAGATGGTTAACAGCCAGCCCACATTCTTATACAAAAGGAAGACCAACATTAAAAATGTATTGGAGAGACCTTGTCTTGACACCATTTCCGGACTTTCAGTAACTCTGAAATGTGGGAGATGTCCTCAGTGTTGTTACATTGAGAACAATTATATGGGTCCATTAGTGGACATTATGAAACACGTAAAAGGGGGAAGGTTTTATTGCTATTCTGAAAGGGTAGGATACATCGCAGTGTGCACCCAATGTCAAGTGTTTTACATAGGCAAACCCAACAATGCTTTTAACAAAAGAATTTATCAACATGTTTATAGCATATAGAAGACTGATAGCAATAGTGCCCTTGCTAGGCTTTCCCTATCCTGTTTAGGTTTTAAAAATTTAAGTTTTTTTATTTTGGAATAAGTACAAGCAGCTGCTTACACAGGGGGCTGGAAGAACAAATTATTGCACTGTGAAATGTTGTGGCAACTTAGATTAGATACCGCACATTTGCCAGGGATTAATGATGGCATTTTTCATCACCAGTGAACTTGAAATGAGAACTTCCAAGTTGTAAATAGTGTAAATATTGTTAATCTTTCTGTATTCACTGTCTCTAATATTTTCCCACATTTTAGTGGTTTCTGCCACCTCATTGGGTGTTTTTGTGGGTATGTTTATGGATTTCCTTTAAAAACTGGTTTCACTTCCTGTTTCATGGTTCGGATGATGTCTTTTATACAAGATGAAAGCACTAAACCATGATTGTTTTTATCTCCAAGTTTTTGTTTTGTTATTAAAGTTCTGAATTTGTTAGGCGGCTGGTGTTTGGTTCTTTAATAATGTCAAGTACAGAGATCACCTGGAACAACCTCATGTTGATCAGGATTTGTTGCAGTTATGGTTAAGGTGAAGTGAGCTGAAACTAAAAGATGAAAGGTTAATAATGGAAGCCCAGGATAGTGCACTACATACACTTTGATTTAAAAAGTCTATTGAACATGTGAGAGAAATGGACAAATGCAGGTTCTGTGAAAAAAATATTGGAAACAGTCACGTCTTCTTGCTGGTAGAAGGTCCATACATTGAAAGGCAAAATAATGTGGCAAGGCTGTTGCTTTGAGGATTGTGCAAATGCTACCATACAGAAGTAGCTGAGAAGCATTGGAAGCATGAGCCACAAAACATTACAGAGACTTATGAAGTGTACACCCATTACTAACAGTTTAAAAATAGATGCAAAATGAAAATAAGTTAAAAGTAACATTGGTCATGGAACTTGCTACATCCAGTGATAACAGCGTCTTACAGAGAGACACAAAGTCATAAAATACCAGTACTTGCAGGTAGAAATGAGAGTAATGTGGAAGAAAGATACCCAGACAGTTCCAATAGTAGTAGGAGCAATGGGTCTAACTAATAAAAATCTACAGTCATACTTAGATATACTACCAATACATGTAATTCCATATTAATTAGAGGAGTCAATTCTGGGCTCATTGTGGGTGCTGTAAAGAGCAATTTTGGCTAACATCAAAGACTGAAACAATACTAATTTCACAAGCTTTAATTATACCCTGACTTAGGAATGGGGGTTCATTCCCATCATGGTATTAGAAACCCAAAAGACTTGGAAAAATTAAACCAAGAAAACTTCAGCTTGCATGTAGTTTTCTTGGCTAAATGCCTAGAGCCAGCAGTCTGCTTCTGCTTTCCCTGTTTTTCAGGCATTGCTCTATAGTTATAGAAAACAGTTGAACTGCAGCTTTGTTTGTGGGTATTCATGTGAAACCTTTACATCACTTCAATGATATAGCATGCTGTTTGTCTGCCTGGCAGTTATATACCTGTATTCACACTCTGTAATTACTGTCATGCACATAACTTTAAAGAGCGCATGTCCCCCACAAAACAATATCCATACCATTGCAAATGGCCAATGCGATGTTACTGTTTTTTCTCAGGGTTAAAAATAGTTTTGTAAAGCATGCATATGTAATGTATTCCACAGTCAAATTCATTTACTGAAAGTGGTATTAGAAGTCCAGCAAGAATGTGTTGAGCCGTGCTCTGAGTATATGTTAATGGGTTGTCTTCCATTCTGCATAACAGTCCTTCAACCCAGCCTGGTGCTTTATCCTTGCAATCCCCCTCTCAATACACCTTCCCAATAATACACATAAAAGTACTGAGAAATTTATTTCTTACTATGTCAAGAGGTTCAATAGCAGCAGAAAGCATAAAAAGATAGCTGTAAAATGTAAAATGTAGCACTTTGTACAAGCAGAGCTTCAGGTTTGCTTGAGCAATTCTTTTATAGCTCAGGTAGGTTGCAGTTGTCGAAACTGCTCTACTGTTTCTTCCAGAGTGTGATAAGGCTCTCTGCTTACCTTTGTGTTTCTGTCATATAGATTCATCTATCTGAGTTTGATGATTATGCTGAATAGACATCAATGTGTTATGTTTCTAAGTCATTCAATTTGCACAAGGAGCACACCTGCTAACCACCACCCTCAACTCTCCTCAATGCCGTACACAAACCTGGGTCACTGTGAGCAGCACTGCATATGTGTACTCCAGACCATGCTTCCATTGAAATCTGTAATTCCAAATCTAACCATTTGCAAATTAAGTCACTATAGTGTGTGATTTCTTAGCAACATACACAGAGATACAGGACTGCCATGTTTCAATCCTTAAAATGCTATTGTTAACCATAGGATACAATACCTATAATATTTCAGCCTGTGACGATTGGGGAGAGATGGGTGAAGGCTGCCAGCCTAGTCAAATAGAATTTGATATATAATTCTGGCATTTGTAAATAAATGTAAAATACAGGCATGTTTTCTTGACTGTAAAAGAATACTGTGAAATGTGGAACTGCAAAATATGTGACAACATTGCACTATACTGGCCCAGTGAAGCATGTTGTGACCCTTTCATGTTAGAATTCAGCTCCAGTGCATCTGGATGAAGGTTTCATGCCCATTGTTTTAAGGCTAAAGTTTATGACCAGAATTTAGATGTGGAATGTGCTTTATTGCTCTGGTTTCTGTTAGAATATACATGTGAAATGTCTTCTATTGTTGTAAGTTTCTGAGCAGGTGTTAGATTGCTAAATAATGCAGTTTGTGGCCTGAGAACTCAGACCAGGTGTTAAGATGATGCAATATGAATACTGGGAAAACAGAAGTGTCAAAAATGATGTAATTTGGGAGGGCTTTAGAGACATGTTTGTTAGTAATGTTTAAATACTATTTCTTACAAGAGACTGGAGAGCATTTTGATCTTGGATATCTAACTCAGCACTCTGCCTAAGCTCACATGTAAGTTTCTAGCACTGTGATTTCCTGTAGGAATAGTTAAAGCTAGTAAAGATTAATTAGGTATTTTCTTTGAAATCAGACCTGTCCTTCTGTATTATTTTAAGTTTCTGTGTGATCTCTGAACTCTTAGATATCTCTGTGGTGTAGTAGATTTGTCTTGTGTTTTCATTATTTATTATCAAATATTTTTAAAACTTTCTACCTGTGGCTGGTTTGTGTAGAGATAAGCTCTAGAGTACATTGCATACTCTAAAGTAAGCCTTGACTGTTAGTCATACTACCATTGGATTATAATATTGCACAGTAATAATTGGACACTCTTTTAAGGGCCTTTTAGTAGCTGATATTATTAGCTGGGTGGTGGCAGTAATTACTACCGTATAGTCTGGGTAAAGGGGAACAGCTGGAGAATCTGTGTCAGCCTTTCCCGGGAGTGCCTGTGAAGTTGTATAAATACTTATCTCAAAGTGTGTGTGTGTGTTGTGTCAGCTACTTGGCAGGGACATGAAGCACTGGTTGAACAGAGAGGGTACTGGAGGTTCTAGCTTGCCCAGCTAGGCTGAGACCTGGACCCAATAGCTGTGCCAGTGGGGAGTCTTTTGGGAACCTGGTGAGCAAAGGAGCAACCAGCCCCAGACTGACTGTGATCTCTGTGTGCACTTAAGGGAAATTGAACTTTACTGTGTGTATTAGTTATCCTTTTTTCTCTTCTATGAGATGACCTCCCTGGTGTTAGTGATGAGAATTGAGGCTCCTTGATTGCTGGGCTAGGGCACGGTCATCACACAGCCCACTATACGTCACACAAATGAGGTGCTCATCAATGCCCATTGGTGTATGGCAGATGGAACATTCACTGATGGATGTCAATTTTCTGCCATTTTTCCCTGAGATTATTCAAGGTGAGACATAATGGCTGGAAAATGATGGTGAAGTGCTGTTTTTAAAACACAAAGGTATCATGAGGAGGAGTCAAAAATCTTCTGTACCTCCTCCATTAGGATTACAGCCAAAGACTACTGCAAGAAGGCTACCAAAGGCCTCAGTACAAGACTGAACTTTGGAATAGTTTAGCCTAGGCTGTCACTTGTGCCACTGGCATCCCACCCATGGGGGTGCAGTGTTGTCACCATTACAGTACCATGACGCACCACAATCTTGACCTCCTATACAGATGAGAGAATGAAGTTAAAAAGGAGTTGCCACTTATGCACTGTCAGTAGAACTTAACTCAGATGCACATATAACCTGTTATTGTGTGCCATACACACATGAAAGGCACAGTGGTGCAGTGGTAGCATTGTCACCTCAAAGCAAGAGGTTTTCCGGTTCGATTCTCGGCTGGAGTGCCTTCTACGAGGAGTCTGCATGTCCTATCTGCATTCCTGTGAGTTTTCTCCGGGTACTCCGGTTTCCTCCTATGTTACAAAGACATGCATCTTGTAGCATTTCTCCCCAGGCCTCTGCTGAAAATTGGCTTCATTCCAAGTCAGACTTTCCCAGTAAACAGATGTTAAACAAGATAAATATTATGTAATGCTTTAATTCTCTTTATAGCCTCTGGAAAGCTTGTATTGAATAGGCAGCTGCACAGGAGGCAATTGGCTCACTGAAGAGAGTGCTAGGGTGAGCATACTTGCCTCAGAATGTACTGATTTTAATGTTAACAATGTTAGTGATTCATTTTTAAAAAGTGCACTTTTCATAAATCACTGCTGTTTCTGTGATAACCGCCATAGCTGAATGTTGGCAGTATGAGTGTTGAATGTTATTATTGTGTGTTTGTGCATGGACAAGTAGATCAGGATATTAAGGTAGTACTTGTACACTGAAGAATGCCTAATGGTTCAACCCCCCCCCCCACACCCCTACATTTGTGCTGCCATAATGTTTCAGCTGAGGTTTCTGTCTCATTTTTCTACCTAAAGCATTATATGTGAGAAATATGTATAAACAACATTTTTGGTTGTGTGGATATCTGTGTAACGGATAGTTTTGTCAATATAGTCGTTGCCTTCATTTATAGCCTATGAGGCAAATGTAAGTCTGAGCAGCATTTTTATTTGTATATGTGCTTTCACTGAGGCATCATTACTGCATCTTGGACTATATACACTTGTTCATTTGTCCATGTAGCTTATCATGTTAATCATTTGCCTTTTGAAATGCAGTTGTTGGGGGTAGGTTCAGGTCCCTTTCTCAGCTGTGTATTCTGACAGTGATACTAACCTGCAAAGTATCTTCTTTGTTAATTCATGTATATGATGTATAACTTAATCATAGGACAAGTGCATATCAGCTGTATGTTTTCAGTGTATTTGCATTTTTATCTCCCCCACCCTCTTTTTCACTATCTTTTCTCTTACATACACTTATTTAATTTATTATTTTCTCTTCATTTATTTTACTATTCTATGCAGCAGCATCATGACCTGCAGCCATCCCTCTGACAGAGCCTGTCAGACCCCACAGGTGGCAGCAGCAGTGTCACCACCACTATTACCAGAACCATCCAGCAAATCTGGGTACCTGCTTGCCACAGTCACCTTCACACCTCCTGCCCTGCCTATACCACCCACTACAGCTAGCTCTAGTAGCAGGGCCAATGGAGGTAACATCTTTGCCACCCATTGTCAGCTGGCAGACATTATATAGAGATTATTGACAGGAGGTCGGATGTTCAAATCAGCCAGGTAGAGAACGTCCTACTGTGATTCATTGAGCTGCATTCCTGTCCAGCACAGTCTCCACCACCAGAGACAGGGCCTAGTGGTAATGGTACCCAAGATGGTGAGTAATTTCCCTCTGGGTCACAGCCGCAGAGACTGCAGCTGCAGATACGTCATCCTATCCCCTACATTGGTGTTCCCCTTCCCTACTGAGTCCATGCTCATCCCTGTTGGATGCTCAATCCTCTCCTCAACACTGTATTCCTTCCATTTGTCTTATGTCTCCTTCACAATTGTCCCCTCCTCCATTATGTTTCCACACACCCTATCAATCATATCTGTCTTCCCCTGCTACCTAACCTAACCATCTTACCATACCTCTCAGCCTCTTAGTGCAAGAAATCTGGACAAAGCCTAAAATAATGGAGGGACAAAGGCCCAAAAATAGGGACATATTTTAGATATTGTTCTTATAAACTTAGAAAGCTGCTAAAATTGCATGATTTGTGTTAGCATGCATTTTTGAAGAATATGAAGTCTGAAATTCAAATGTATTTCATTATTTAGTGTCTTCAATAATCAGTGATTGACAGAAAACCACAAGTTTTATGAGGAACAGACCAAAAGTATGAAGCAAAAATCTGGACAGTTGAGAGGTATGCATCTTAACTTCCTCTTATGTCACTTACTCTCTTCCCACTTAGCTTCTCTTTCTGCTTAAAAATAGGCACCTGTCCCACAAAGAAATCACTCCACCTTCGACACCTCCATTCCTTAGTTGCTCATCTTCTGTTCTATCCTCTGCTTGCATCCCCTTTAAATCTCTTTCTCACACTGTCATTTCTACTATTTAATATGGTCAAAAAATAGATAAACACACCTTACACATGCCCATAAAGGGCTTCCAAAATCACGTATCTTTTGTGATAGTACAGTGTGTTGGGTCATGAAGAGAACACTTGATGTTGATGTACAACTGCTGAACACTGGCACTGCTCATTGTATAGCAAAGAACTAAGCAGCCATGTTCCTTATGCCCGACTACTAAATGCATCCACTATCATGACTATGTATATTCACCCTGGGTGGTACCAGCCATGGACATGAGCTCAGCATCTTTGCATGACAGTTGTCACATTCAACACAGGGTACAGCTGCCAAGATCTGAAGACTGCCCCCTTGTAAAGTATTACAATGCCAGCTAGGTGATATCCTTAGAAGTCATTGTTGACTCTGTTTTGCTTTCATTCTGCATGTATGACATCCAGCTGCTGTGTGTTTTCGTGAAGCCTTTTTTGTTCACTGCAGCTGCTGTAGTTCCACCTATAAATGAAGTGCTTTGCCCAAAACAAGTGAGGAAGGTTGTGGATTCAAGTCCCATAGGGGGTTACATATAGGTCTGTCATTGTTAATGTAGGGTGATTGTTTCCTGACATTTACATTACAGTACAGCTAAAGTGATCAAACTTTGCAGATATTGTCCCTATATTTTGGTCAGTGTACTTGTACTTTTATCTCCCTCACCTATGTATGTGTTGTTTTACATTTTTTATCTTCAGTTAGTTGACATTCATATACAGTGACATTCAGATCAAATCCTTGTCACCATACATGATTGTTGCACTACCGTCTGTGGCTACTACATCTCTGCCAGCAGCATCACAGTCTGTGATGTCCTCAGCTACCACACATACATCCACACCCACAGCAGTACCACTGTCATTCTTTTGTGTGTCTAGTGCCCAGTTTTCCATTGCCTTCCACATCCCTAATTGTATCCCCTCCTCTGTTCAGTCTTGATTATGTTATATGTTTTCTCATGTGGCTCTACTACCTACTCTAACCTGCTAGCTCTATCTTAATTCCTTTCTGCCTTCCACAAGTCATCTTCTCTGCATATCACTAGGTAAAAGAACAGATCAGCACACAAGCATTGTGACCCTGTGAGGCTGCCACATAGGTTTTTCTCTACCTCAACTGTGCATGCAAGGTTGTGCCATCCACAGTCTGGGCTTGTGCTCCACACATGAGCATCACTGTTGTTCATACAATCCCCTGGCCACTCCATGCTCTTATATGGTCTTTGTGCAGTCTCTGCAGTAGCTGCATTTGAATATTTCATGAGCTGCTCATCAAACATACTTGCCTGTCCACATTTATCATTAATGAGCATCAGGGCAGATCATGCATACATAATAAACAAAGGAAAGCTGGCCTTGATCATGGCCGTAGTGTTTCTGAATCCCAAGAAATATTCATTTCAGAGCAGCAAATGAAACACAAATGTGTACATTAATTCTCAGGCTGAAGCTATTTCAGAATTATTGTAAAGTAATAAAAAAGTAAGTTATAAAATGCCACACACCTTCAGGCCAATACCATACCATTCAGCCTCTTAATGCAAGAATTCCGGAGAAAGGCAAAAATAATGGGGGGACAAAGGCCCAGAAATAGCAATAATGTTTAAAGATTGCTGTTATAAACTTAGAAAGTTGACAGAATAACAGGTATGGAATTAGCATGCATTTTATGAAGGGTATGAAGCCTGAAAAAATGTCCATCATTATTTAGTGACTTTGTTCCTCAATGATTTGTCAGAAAACCATACATTTATGAGGAACACACCAAAAATATGAGGCAAAAATCTAGATAGTTGAGAAGTATGGCCAACTCTCTTGACCTTTGGTTATCTAAATTTGTAAATGACTATAAATTTGGTGTTACTCAGTTTTCTACTGAAACTCAATTGCTCCAACATGGGTTAGACCACAGTAAGAATTGGTGCAAAGACAATGACCTCAAAATAATATGAAAAAAATGTAGCATAGTTAACTTTTGTAAACAAAACATCTTCACATGCCATATATGTGACAACCCCTCCAAACACACTCTGTCATACGGTATCTATATCTTCTTGTTGATAGCTCCTTACTGTTTTCCCATCAGGTCTCAGAAGTAGTAAAGAAAGCCTTCTATCTGGCTCATCTAATTTCCAAAGGAATCTCCATTAGATCCAATGAAGTCTTAATTCCCCTTTACCCATGTCTCATCAGACACATTATTAAATATAATGTACCGTTTGTCATATATTTGCCTAAACATTCTACTCATCTTGAGAGACCTCTGAGATTCATAACTAAAAAAATCAGTGACCTCAACAATCTTAGTTATCAGGAGAGACTGGCAGCCCTGTCTCTTTACACTCAGTTTCTTGCAGACTCCACCATGAGAATCTGTATCTAGCCTTTTCAACCATGAAAGATCCATCCCTCTTTCACTTGCTATTCCTTCACAAAACAAATGGTACCCCAAATACCTAGTTAAAGGAACTAAACCTTCAACAGATAAATAAGGCACATTAGTATGACAGATTCATATCCCAATGTATCCCTCACCTTTGAAACAAACTGCCACTACATATCAAACAGAATAACCCATTGTCATCTTCAAGGTAAACCTAGATAATGGGCAGCCTCAAAACATTCCCTGGTCTGTCTTGGCTTGCTCTCCTTGAGACTAGAGGAAACTTTTGTATGAGATTTGTTAGCTAGGTGTTTAATGCTCTACAGTCTAATTGTGAAGTACTTACATATAAACCTTTAAACTTATGAATAAAGAAAAATGATTTTATTACTTTAGATTTGTGCATTTAGCTTTATATACATGATGGCATGTTGCAACATAAAGTCACTTTCAGAAGTGACAGATGAATGTATCCAAAGGAGATTTACCATCAAGAATAAACAGAAATACATGCTATAGAGAATGAGCAAAATGTCCCGAAAAAAGCTATCAGATGCAGAGTACAAGAAAAAAAAACACTTCTAGAAGCTTAACCAAAGTATGTTCCAGTACTGCAAAAAGAAAACCATACAATACCAAGAACATATTGGACAATCCCAATGTTTCCAAGTTTCTTTGTTTTTGAAAAAAAAATCCCCTAAATTGCATCCTACTTATTTAGTTAGTTAGTTCCTCTCATTTCATTTTAACAAGTATTTCTTCTTAGAATACAACATGGTCTGCTGTTGCTGTGCATTATGCAATCCTCTGTTATCTTCTGGTCACTCAATTTGCATTCATATATACTTATCCCCCCTCCACACACACTCACACACACACACACTCGTGCACACAGAAACGCACACACACACACACACACACACACATACACACACACACACACACACACACACACACACACGCACACAGAAACGCACACAGACACACACACGCATTCACTCATTTTGCTTCTACCAACGTCAGTCAGACTGGCTGTTAATTAGATGAAACAAACATTGCATGGAATAAAGATCCAATTTAGTTTGGGCAAAGCAAAGAGCCTATACAATCTGCATTTCTGCATTTGTTTTCTTATTCTTGAAATAAATGACCAGTCCATCAAACAATGTTTTTATAATATTAGTAGTAGTGGTATAGTAAGAGTAATATTAGTAGTAGCAGAAGAATAAGTAGTAGTATTAGTAGAAGTAATAGTAGTAGTAGAAGAAGTAGTAATAGTAGGAGCAGGAGTAGTACTAGTAATAGGTGGAGAAGTAGTAGTAGGTGGGGATGTAGTAGTATAAGGAGTAATAGTAGTAGTAGTAAAAGGTGGAGAAGTAGTAGTAGGGGAGGAGTAATGGTAGTAGTAGGAGAAGGACTAGTAAAAGTAGTAGTAGGAGAAGGAGTAAAAGTAGTAGTAGGTGGAGAAGTAGTAGCAGTAGGAGAAGTAGAAGTAGTAGTAGAAGGAGTAATAGCAGTAGTAGGTGGAGAAGTAATAGTAGTAGTAGGGGTAATAGTAGTAGAAGTAGTAGAAGGAGTAATAGTAGTAGTAGGTGGAGAAGTAATAGTAGTAGTAGGGGTAATAGTAGTAGGAGAAGTAGTAGTAGTAGAAGGAGTAATAGTAGTAGTAGTAGGAGTAACAGTAGTAGTAGAAGTAGAATGAATATAGTGCATGGAGTGTCATAATTACACTGCAAATTGGGAAAATGATACAGAGGATTATGATCAGGTCTCCAATCAATCAACTATTTGTGTGTTTGAGAACATGGATGCCAAGAAATTCACCTCAACAGAGAAGCAGTACCCAATCATAATCCTCAATATTATCATTATCACCTTCATTATTATCATTTTTGTTCTTGTTAGTTATTTAGAAGTGCAGAAAATGTGATGACGTACAGCTGCTAGGCTACCAGAAATTGTTGAAAACTTAATACACCTGAACAGTTCCACTGATCAGTTATATCAATAACCAGAAGACAACAAACACATTTTGAAGTGGCCTCAAATGTGACTTCTTGGAAGACTAGGATAATCAGACTTTTACATAAAACTTTAGCTAAAGTGGTACTGATTTGTAAGTCCTCATTTGGTGTTTACTATGAGTAATTGTGTCTCATTTAATGGTCACAAGATTATTTCATCTTAAAACATGTAAAACAGAAGTTGCTACTCAAAACACCAACAGCAATACTCCCAAGGAATCAAAAAAAACTTTTTTGTAGGGGATCAAGACACCGTACACCCCAATTTCAAAGCAAACCCCTATACACCAAAGTGTGTGTGTGTGTGTGTGTGTGTGTGTGTGTGTGTGTGTGTGTGTGTGTGTGTGTGTGTGTGTGTGTGTGCATGCATATTTTCATATCTATATCTATCTCTCTTATATATATATATATATATATATATATATATATATATATAAAAAACACGCGTGCGACCATAAACACACACACACACACACACACACACACATATATATATATATATATATATATATATATATATATAGAGGATCACAGGATGTTACTAGGCTATTGGCCCTGAGGTCCTTATAAGCCTAATCAAGAGTTTAGCCTATGTTTAGACAAGTCAGCACCCAATGCCCCTGTCCAGCAGGGACTTGGGTGGAATCCCAGGGGTGTGTTTTCTGTTTCCCATCCAGTTATCCAGGTTGCACTTAAGGAGCAATGAGGTACTCAGCTTGAATTGGAGAGGGAGCCTATTCCATAGATGGGGGCATCTTTGGGACACAAATCTGTCCCAGCAACAAGTACTATTGATGTCACAGACCAGGTTGAGGCTACGCATGTGGGTTACTTGAGTGGAGCTTGACTTGCAGATATGCAGCAGTCCCATCAAGGCAGGGTTCGAGATCACCTTGTATGCCAAACAGAGGTCACCTATGAGGAGTGTGTATGAAACTGAGTAGACAGATAGGCCTTTTAGCCTATCTGTGTATGGTAGATGTTTGAGGCCCTGGATTCTTCTGCTGAGGAACCTCTGTGGTCTCTCCAGCTGCTGCATGTGCTTTGCGAGGTACATGCTGAAAGGGGCATTGTACTCAATAATGGACCTTATAAGGGAAGAATACAGGGAAATTATGACCTCCTTCTCCCTAGATGAGATACCCTTACTTATGAGGTGGGCCATGTAGAAAGTTTTCCATACAACGGAAGCAACATGATGGTCAAAAGGCAGGTTGCTATCAACCTGGGTGCCCAAATCCCTCAAGACTGATTGTGTGCTTAGGACGTTGTTATTAATGTGATAATTTGTGGGGGATGATGATGCATTTTTTGGTATTCAGCTTCAGACCATGTTTCTGGCACCAAGCATTTGTCTGAGTGAGACCCTCTTGGAGGATGTCCACATCACAAGGGGAAATGAAGACAACACCCAGCTTGCAGTCATCTGCATACATGGTCAGCCATAGCCCACTGTTTTTTGCCTTCACCTCAGAAAAGTAAATCCCAAATAACAGAGGCTCCAAGACCGAGCCCTGGGGTACACCGCTCGTTACAGGTCTACTGCTTGAGGTGGCTTCCCTATTTTGACTAGGTGGGTTCTATCAGTGAGTCCAAAAGAAGGAGCCAGCACAACATGGTTGAGAAACAATATTTTAATCCATAAAATGGCAAAAACAGACCAGTTTCAGCAATAATAACAATGCCTTCCTCAGTGTAAAGAGAGATTTTACAAGAAGCCATATTTATTACAAAATGAGAGAAGCAACTCAAATTGATTGGCTGGTCATAATTGTTCATTAAGCCCAGGTGGTAACAAGCCACCTAGCCTAATTATCCATCTTTTTTCTTTCTGAATCAGTATAATATGCCAGCCAATCTTATTTCCTTTATCCCTCTGTATAATGTCAATAACTGTAAACCTAAAGGTTGCAGTGGGATGTATTAATACCTGTTTATAAAGAGCATTGCTCATTCTTTTATGTTTGATGTCACTCAAATGTTCCCCAATGTGATGTTTAACTGGTCTGGACATCTGCCCAACATAGAATGCCTGACACAAGCAAGTTGCTAGATAGATTACCCAATTACTAGAACAATTTGCGGAGAATCTAATGTCAAAAACCCTGCCAGTATTTTGACTAGTAAATTGTTTGTTATTTTTTTCCATTCTGGCACAATGAACACAATGTCCACATGAAAAACATCCAAAAAGAACACCCCCTATTAGGCTAGCCTGATGTAACATATTAGAATCAGATGTCCCATGTTTGTAATGATTGAAATGGGACCCTAATGTTTTGCACCTTCTATAGCCAAAAAGACATCTATCTTGGAGCATGTCAGCCAGTCTGTCATCTGGCATCAAAATATTCCAATTATGTTGAACTACCTGAGAGAGCACATGGGTATTCCAGCCATACGTAGTTATCAACCTGATGGGTGATGAATCCTGGGTGGTCTTATCCTTATATATCAAAAGATCTTTCCTGTGAAACCTCCTGACATGCCATGGTAACCGTACCTGACATGTACCCCTGGGTTTTAAATCTTTTAACCATATCCTGCCTGTAATGTTCATATTTGTTAGGATCAGAACAGATGCGCTTGATTCTAAAAAAAATAAGCCAATCTGGTGGTCTACTGCCATAAACAAACTCCACAACAGGAGAAAGAAACTGTTGCAAAAAAGAGTAAAATCCCACGATTGGAGGAACTCCCTGGTCAGCCTCTGTAAGAAGCTGAGATCCCTCATAAAATCTTCCAAAGCTAGTTATGAAAACAAAATCGCCACTGATTCTAAAGACAACCACAAAGCATTCTATAGCTATGTCAAGAATCTCAATGGCAACACTCAGATCTGCTCTGAGTTACAGCACAATGACACTAAATATACAGAACCAACTGATATTGCCAACATCCTGGCAGATAGGTTCAGTGCTAACTTTACCCCCCTTTCACCCTCTAAAGGGCCCATCTCTATACCGGACGAATGCAAAGTTCCTGTAATCACGGCGGCACAGGTAAAAACCTCACTCTCCAAAGCCAAGTACACAGCATCCATGGGACCTAACAACATCCCAGGCTGCCTTCTACATGCACTACAGAATGAACTGGCATCCCACCTAAGTACCATGTTCAATCATATCCTTACTGCAGGCTTTGTGCCCATTGAATGGCGCTCTGCAATGGTTATCCCACTCCTCAAAGGGGGGGGCCACAACAGACCCCAGGAACTATTGCCCCATTAGCCTGACGAGCCTGGTCTGGAAGGCCATGGAACGTATCATCATGGAACTCATAAACAAAGACATTGGAGATCTCCAAACTCTGGACCCCACACAGTTTGGTTTGTAAAAGGCAGATCATGTCTCCTAAACCTGATAGACTTCTTTGAAGTAGTCACCAAAGCCAGAGATGAGGGTAAGATGGTTCACACAGCCTATCTAGATCTCGCCAAGGCGTTCGACATCATCTCTCACTCTGGAATTATAGATAAACTCACTAAACTAGGTATAAATACCTATGTCACAAGATGGGTTGCCAACTGGCTTACTGACAGAACCCACACTGTGAAAGTAGTAGACTCCAAATCAGACTTCAGACCAGTGACAAGTAGAGTATCACAGGGTTCAGTCCTGGGTCCTCTCCTGTTTGGTATCTACTTCTCTGAAGTACAGGCTAACACAGAAGGTCTTTAGCTAATTAAATTCGCAGATGACTGCAAACTAGGAGCCATAATCGAAACTCCTAACAATGTGGACATCCTACAAAAGGGCCTCACTGAGACAGATGCCTGGTGTCAAAGCCATGGCCTCAAGTTCAGTGCCAAAAAATGCATTGTCATCCCCTTTGGTAAAAACTCTGTACCCATGAATTACCACATAGGTGGTAGTCTACTTAACACTGAAAGTGTTATAAGAGACCTTGGGACACAGGTGGACAGTAGTCTCTCCTTTGATAATCACATCACCACAGTAGTCAGGAAATCCTTCTACATGGCACACCTCATCACAAAAGGTTTCTCATCCAGAAAAAAAGAGGTCATTGTTCCCCTCTACTCATCACTCATTAGACCCATTATAGAGTACAACTCCCCTTTTGGTATGTACCTCACAAGACACCTACAACAACTGGAAAGGTCACAAAAATATCTCACAAAGAGGATTACTGGCCTCAAACAGATGCCTTATGCAGACCGACTCAAAAAACTCCAGCTTTACTCTGTCGCATATCGCCTACTCAGAGGCGATCTCTGCCTAACATACAAAGCTATGGTAAACCCAGAGCTGTTGGACATGCTCCACTTAAAGAAATCCCAGTCCTTCTGAGCTACACACTCTAAGGACCTAAACCTTGTCATCACAATAAACAGAACATGCTGGAGGGATAGATTCCTGTCCCAGAGATTTTCCATACTCTGGAACAGACTACCTATCTATGTCAAACAGAGCTCCTCATTAGCACTCCAAGAAAAATCTTGATGATTGGATGGGTAATAGGAAATTCACCCCGGGATCACCTCTGTGGTTCTACTTGACAAGGGCACAGGAAAATAATTTTCTTGGGTGGCAAAAGCCAGGGTACCTTTTTGGCTAGGCTTGTATAGGCCCTAGGGTCAATAGCCTAGTACCTACCTATGAACCTATGAACCTAAGGAATTGTGACTTTGGGATATTACATATAATATTGGGTGGATGATGACTGGAAGCATGTAACAATGAATTATATTGAGGGTATTTACGGAATATTTGGGTATCTAAGGTATCATTAGTATTCCTTGTGATCAAAACATCTAAAAGGTGATTTCATTCAAATCATGGTTACACGTGAACTGAATACCCCATTTATTACTGTTAATGTAGTCTATAAACTTCTGCAGATAAGCAACATCCACTTTCCAAACTAACCAACAGTCGTCCAAATAACGACGCCAGGTATCCATCTCAGACAGGTATAAATTGTGGAGGGAATCATAGATTAGTTGTTCCTCTATGTATGCCATAAATAAATTGGCATAAATGGGGGCAAAAGATGCCCCCATGGCTGTCCCACGAGTCTGCCAGAAACAATTGTCTTTATAGTAAAAGACATTTTTAGTTAGCACATGTTTTGTTAATCCAATAAGAAAAGTATTAAAACCCGGTGAGTACAGTTCAGAAATGGTCAACCAATGTTCAATGGCTTGAAGCCCAGCCCAATGAGGTATATTAGTATACAGGGCTGACACGTCTACTGTACATAAAGGCCACCCTGGTTCAATCTGACTGTCAGCTATAATTTGGAGGAACTCACTCGTATCTTGGATACGAGCTCTAACATGTTTAAGTAATGGACAAAGATATTGTGTTAGATATACAGACAGTGGTTCAGTGAGCGAGCCACGACCAGGCACAATTGGTCTTCCAGGGGGATCAGAAATGGATTTATGGATTTTGGGTAATAAACAAAGATACTGTCTCTGAGGATCGGATACCATTAAATGTTTAGAGACAGTCTCAGATATGATCCCCTCCTCCGCTGCCAGATTAATGAAAGTGTCAATTTGTTGTTTGAATGTACTCATAGGATCCAATGGCATGGGCATGTAATATAGCCTGGTGTTCAACTGTCTAAAGGCTTCAATATCATATTTCTCCCAATCCATAACAACAGTAGCACCCCCTTTGTCAGCTGGCAAAATGACAATATTCTTGTTAGACCTCAGTTCTTATAGGGCTAGTTGTTGATCCTTTGAGAGATTATGAGATGTCCCGATAATACAGATGTAGATCTTTGAGTACTTTGTTCATGAATATTTGAACTACAGGATGTGTGGGTGGCATAAAGTTGGATTTCTAAAAATGAAAAGATTTATCAGCTGAAACATTATCATGTTATCCAAAAAATAATTTTAAATTCAATGTAAGACAAAATGCACTAATGTCAGCAGCAAAAAACATCTTCAGCCACAAAACACGCAGGGACAAAATTCAGACCTTTATTCAACAAATCCAATTCAGTTGGTGTAAGAGAATATGAAGAACTATTCAAAACATTCTGACATTCACTTATTTGTTGCTCATTAGTTGTAGTAACGTCTCTACATTTGGAATGTCCATGATGTTTACGCCCTGCCCTGTGTTTGTTGCCCCTAAAGGGATGTCTGTGTTGCTACGTTTGGGTGTGGGTGTGGTCATGGAATGTGGTGCTTCAGAGTCAGTCATGGAAGAAGACTCTTCCCCTGATGTCCCTCCAAATACCATAGTTGTTTTTCTTAAAATGGACCTGGGTCACTTCCTTTTGTTAGGTTTGGTCCCACTATTCGTGAATTTAACATTTTTCTGTGGTCCAAAAGGTCTACCTCGGTCATAATCTGCCTGGTCCCTGTTAAACTTGTGTATCTTCCTTTCCCTCATTTGTTTTTCTAATGTCAGTAACTCTTGACTTAGTTGTTGAAGGCAAGTTTGATAATTAGCTTGTCCCTCAACAGGGTTTGGTGTCCTCACATAATTTCATTACTTCAAGCAAACTCTGGTTAATACATTGGTTGTAATATGAGGCCAATGCTTCTACAAAGCCCATAGAGGCTTGTTGTTACACAGAGCACCATTGTTGGTCTAGATCCTGATCAACCATGGGCACCAGCAGCTGAATCCAGACCCAAAGGCCCCTGGGACAAATGTTTTTGGCTAAATAAGCCTTAAACAAATGGTGGTGCCAAACATTGGTCCTAAGGGACTTCATGCTTCTCGATAATCTGGAAAACACCTCATTACAATTGGGCACATCTAGATTATTATTGGATTCCTGAAGTGGGTTGCCTGATGTACCTAACCCAAAGATACCAATGTCATCACGATCAGAGGACAATCCCCTTAAAAGTTGGCTTAACTCCATCCTGAACACATATAAGGACTATATGTTCCAAAAAATAGGGCAAGGTATATCATATAAGTAAAAAAACATAGGACAGTAAATGTGTATAAAACTAGATCAAATACTAATTACAAATAGCCCAACTCATAAAATGTAACATATAATTGGACTAATGACCATTAAATCGGACCCATGACTGACCCACACACAGAAGGGACCAACTTTAAACCCCAAAAAAATGGCTATAAACCAGCAATATTAATGCCATGCTGTGTCCAATGTAAATGCACATAAGAAGTCAAAATATAGAGGACAATAATAGCCACCACATCCAAGATAGTGCATGGCAAAAAAAGGTCTGATAAACCACTGAACAAAAGGTTTATACTGTTATGTAAACCAAATAGAGTGGTGCTACGTACCTCTGAATTTAAATCAATAATACAAACGAATACACAGAGTACAATAATAGCCCCTACTTGATAAGGACCTAATATCAGGTCCCAAAACCAATTAAAAGTCCATATCCAATAATAAGTAGTGCTATGTATCTCTGTAATATTCAAATGGGTGGATCCATACAAATAGGCTTCAGAAAAATCCAGCTATGACAATAACTTATATGTACAATACAGGACACTATCAGCCACAGCGAAAATGATATGGCAAAGACACATATAGTTAACTGAAAACAAAATCTGAATAGGGGACTCCGATCGAGTGTGCACAGTGGAGGGTCCATATATAGAAATATATAAAATTGAAATAAATGTCTTATAACACAGATTCCATCCACTAAACTCTCTCAGAAATAAAGTGTTCACTAAATAATGCAATAAATCAGTATTAATCCAATTCTAATATGGCCTAGCCGGCCACTGTGGCAACTATATCACAATTATTTATTTATTTATTATTTATTTATTTATTTTATTTGCAGTTTGTTTACCAGGGTGGTCCATTGGGCCTTGAGTAGCCCGTTTTCAATGGAGTCCTGGGGAGAAAAGCTCCAAAGATACAACTAGTTATAATAACAGTATTACAAAAAAAATACAACTAGTTATAATTACAGTGTTACAAAAAATATTAAAAAATAATTCTAAGTTACACAGAGTACTAAGAAGACATAACTGTGAATCTACTAGATACTGATGCAGAGGTTAAGAGAATTTAGAAAATAAAATGTCAGAGTAGATAAAGTATCAGAGTTGTAGCAATGATCAATAGCAAGGTAGATGCAATATCCCAATGTTAAATGTCAGAGTAGAAAAGTATTACAATTTTAGGAATAGTCAATGTCAGGGTAGAAAAAGAATCATGGTGTTAATAATTGAGTTTGTTCAGTTGTAAAAGGTAGTGCAAAGTACCCCAATATAAATATTTTAAGGAGGAATAAAGAGAGACAGTTACTAAGAAGGTGTCAGCAGAAGTGTTTGAGGTAGGGAGGGATTATAGATAGAGATATTATGTAGGATGAGAGCAAGAGCATTCCCACAGTGATGTTAGGTGAGAGTGGAGAAGAGATTTAAAGACAGAGAGGCTACTGGTGGTATGGATGAGAGGTGGGAGGGAGTTCCAGTGGCGTGCAAGGCAGAAGGAAAGGAGATGTTTGCCAGGTGGGTGGGAGGGTTTATGCAGTTCAATTAGATTTTGTTGGTTGGATCGTAGGCATCTGTTAGGAAGATGCATTTTAAAGGTTGAGATGAGGGAGGGGCAGAGAGAGGCATTAAATATAAGTTTATGTGCTTGGATGAGTTGTGTATAGATGAGATAATTGGGGAGTTCAAGCCATTTCAGTTGGTGTAGGGAGGTACAGTGATGGGTGTTGGATCTGTGGCCAGTTGCGAATTTTGCAATCTTATAGTAGCAGGAGGAGAGTTTAGATTTGAGGGAGGAGTGCAGGTTGGTAAGGATAAAGGCTCCATATAGTAGGGATGGGGTTAGGTAAGTGTTTGTAAGAGTGAGCCTGGTGGGGGGAGAGATAAATTGGTAATGGCGGTAAAGCATGCCTAATTATTTGTGAGTTTTTTTGATATTTGCCTGTAAATGGTTGTCAAACTTTAGTTGGTCATCAATTAGGATACCCAAGAGTTTGGCAGTAGAGACAGTTTCAAGAGAAGTGTTATCTTTACTGGTAATAAGGAAAGAGTGTTTATCTAGGGTAATGCTTCTGGAGGGGGAAAATAACATCAGTTTAGTCTTATTAGCATTTAGTGCTAAATGATTCTGAAGCATCCATAGTTCTGTAGCAGAGAATGCTTCTTGGGTAAGTTTCATTAGTGTAGATGAGCAGGAGGAAGAGCAGATTATTGTTGAATCGTCTGCATATTGAACAAGTTTAGAGTGAGGGATGGCCTGGTGGAAGTCATTGATGAAGATGTTAAATAGAAGGGGTCCTAGAATTGAGCCTTGGGGTACACCAGTGGGTGTGAATTGGAAAGGGGAAATTGCTTTTTTCCACTTGACTGCTTGTTATCTGATAAGTAGCTGGTGAACCAGTTAATAGAGGAGTGGGATAAGTGTAGTTTGGAGAGCTTAGTAAGAAGAAGGTTATGAGAGATGGTGTCGAATGCTTTAGAGAGGTCTAAGAGGAGGGTGGAAACGATGAGACCAGAGTCACGGGCCTTGTTTACAGTTTCAAGGAAGGAGAGGAGAGCTGTGGTAGTACTATGGCCAGGACGGAATCCATGCTGAGTGGAAGTTAGTAGGTTATTATTGATGAGATAGGGTAGGAGTTGTAGGTGGAAGCATTTTCCGAGAATTTTAGAGATGGGGGATAGGATAGCGATGGGACGGAAGTTGGAGATGTCATTATTATTGCCACCTTTGTGGAGTGGAATAATGTAGGCCTTTTTCCAAATCTGGGGAACATGGCATTCAGAAATAGATCGATTTATTAAGATGCTGATAGGGTAGGCTGTGGCTTCTGCAGCAGTTTTTAGGAAGAAGGAGGGTATTTCATCGGGAGCATTAGAACATGGTTTTAGTTTTTGAAGAAGTTTTTTTATAGTAGAGATGGGAATAGGGTTTGTGGTGAAGTGAGGACATTGGGAGGTATTGAAGTTTTGAGAGAAGGGGTTCTGAGGAGGTTGCTGGGGTGCTGATAACTTTGTGGTAAAGGATGATGTTAATTTAGAGATGGAGTCAATAAAGAATGAGTTAAATTGGGTAGCTAGATCTGAGTCTGAGGCATTTGGGTCAGGGCATGGGTTTTCTTTTCTACCTGGGTTTAGAAGGGAAGAGATACCATCCCAGAATTTCTTGGGGTTATTGTGTTTATTTTGGAGAGTGGAAAAATAAGCTTTGCGGTCGGTGTTAATGAGTTTTTTTGCTTTGTTGTGAAGTATTTTGCATTCATTAAAGGAAATGGAAGGTTTTGTTTTGTGATAGTGGTTCCAGGCTTTATCACGATTTCGCATAGTAATTAGGGTGTTCCTAGTTAGCCAAGGGACGGATTTACTTTTTATGCGTTTAGTTCTTAATGGAGCAAAGGAGTTAAGCAAGCCTAGGAAGGTTGTATTGAAGTAAGTAACTGCGTTATCAAGGGATAAAGTTCTTAATGGATTCCAGTTGGTGCTTTTTAGAGTGTCGGAGAAAGCATTGTGGTTAAAGTCTTTTAAGAGGTGAGTAGTGATGTAGGAGTGGGATAGTTGAAGGAAGAAGGGAAGGCGAAGGGCAAATGTGGGGAGATGGTCTCCAAATGGATCAGGAAGGGTACCACTCTTGGAGTAGTAGTGTGGATGGGAAACTAGAATCCAGTCTAAGGTGCTGCCAGATATGAGGTCTTTGGCGGGTCTGGTTGGGGAGTTAATAAGTTGTGTGAAGTTATAAAGATTTATATTGATGGAGTTGGATGGGGATTGTATCTTTTCCCAGTTAATGTTAACATCTCCAAGGATTATAGTTTCATTTGTGATATTGGATGAGAGCCAGGAGAGAATGTCTTCTAGGACAGGGATATTATCCCCCAGGAGGGATGTAAAGAGTGGCTATGCAGATGGATTTTTGTTTGTTTACTTGAAGAAGGGTTAAAAGTAATTCAGTTTTTCCAAAACTGGGGACAGGTTTAGAGTAGGGGGTGACTGAGAGGGAGGAGGGGAAGAGGAGACTTACACCTCCTCCTTTTTTATGAGTTCTGTCATGTCTGATAATACTGTAGTTAGGTGGAGTAAGTTCTGAGTCTTTAATGTGTGGCTTGAGCCATGTTTCTGATATGGAAAGAAAATCAGATTTGTTATGATGGAGCCAGGCATGAAGTTGTGGGATTTTATTACATATGCTTTGGGCATTGAGTGCAGTGAAGTGGAGGGGCCTACTAATTGAGTGAGGAACAGGAGATGGGGAGGGAGTGGGGAACAGGAGATGGGGAGGGAGAGATTATCTAGTTAGGTACATATGATATTATTGTAATGCCCAAAAAAAAGACATTATTAATTCTGATATGGCCTAACCAGCCACTAATGCAATGTTCAAAATGGGTATCATCCCAGCGGAATATCATCACCTGCAAAAAAGGGCAACTCACACAAAGTGTGACAGAAAATGACTGGTAGTGAGCAATGTCACAAAGTGAGCTCCAAACTAAAAATAATAATGTCCCTACGCAAATATGCAACCTGTGAAACAATCTATAGGGGGGCAAATCCGGTTGGGCAGCTGCTATGCAAACCAACTACAATACCTTAGAAGCCCAAGACCACTGTTGATATCAGAAATGTTGTGCTTATGAATAACAATACTGTTAATAACCAAACCTAGATTGAGACAGGATCAACAAAAATTATTCATTCATCTAACACAATGTGATAATCATACAGTCCTGAATCCCTTCCATCATAAATCCTATATAAAAGAAAAAATAGACTGATAAATATATGAACAAGTCCAAAGCACCTGTCACTAATATCCCCAAAAAGTATAATGGAATGCCAGAACAAATGGAAGGCATATGTCCATATAGTTCATATATGTTCGGGGAATTCACAATGCCCAGGCAGGACCATGAATAGAAAAAACAATAGCGACCTGTTGTTAAATGAATGCCAAAGTCCAAGCAGAACTGCTATACCATGAAAGCCTCAGTAGTGATCCCAAAACTGAAATATATGCAGTACATACATCAAGAATGGCCCACCACAGTTCACACAAACCAAAAATGGCAACCCTCAATAAACAGTAATGCTTTATAATGATGCACAGAAAAAATAAATAAAAATAAACCATACACTGGTGAAAAAACTCGACTGAGTTTGAAATTGTCCTAATATGAATGTTGATAATCCAGCGTTCAGCACTTGAACTCGTTTCCCCGTTCAGGACCCAAGCAACAATGTCATAAATATAAATACACTGCAACTCGGCCTTGGTTATAAACCAGAGTCCCAAAACTCAAGTTGAGCCCCCAAGATGCAAATCCTTCAGTGTTGTTTAATAATATTGATTAGTAGTGTTGTTACACACCTTAATCATGGTCTGGCATAAGGATAGGCAGTTTATCAGGGAGGCAGCCTTGTGTGATGTTAGAACAATGTTTATAACAGAGAATGGTCAACTGCTCATGTAGCCAATAATCCTGATATAATTATAAACCCCCTTGAGAGGTTTATACTCCAAAATTTCTGTTAAAGCAGCTATCCGTGCATCAGACCCCACACACTGAATGGAAACAGCGTAATGTGTTGATCCGGCCCAAAGCAAAGAATGAAAACACATATAAAGTTTTGTAGTGACACCCAAAACACTTGAGCCCATTTCCCCTTTCAGGACCCAAGCAACAATGTCATGAGTGTGAATACACTGCGACTCGGCCTTGATAATAATCTAAAGTTCCCAAAGCACAAATTAGGCCCCCTACTGATTCCTTCAGTGTTGTTAAATAATATAAACAAATAATGTTGCAAACCTGAATCACAGTCAAACAAAAAAATAAATAGTTCACAAGGAAGGCAGCTTTCGGCAATTCTGTATGATGTTGGTACAATGTTCAAAATGAAGAAACTGTTCATGTAACCAATAGTCCTAGTACAATTGTAAGCTCCCTGGAAAGGTTTGTACTCCAAAACTTCTTGTTAAAACAGCTCACCATGTATCGGACCCCAGAAACAAAATTAAAACAGCATAGTTGGTTGATCCGGCCCAGAGCGGAGGATGAGAATGAATGTTACCACCTGGGCTTAATGAACAATTATGACCAGCCAATCAATTTGAGTTGCTTCTCTCATTTTGTAATAAATATGGCTTCTTGTAAAATCTCTCTTTACACTGAGGAAGGCATTGTTATTATTGCCGAAACCGGTCTGTTTTTTTGACATTTTATGGATTAAAATATTGTTTCTCAACCACGTTGTGCTGGCTCCTTCTTTTGGACTGACTTGACGCCTTTTCGAGCCGTGCACTTGCTGTACTTGCAGGGGTTACATTGGGACGGGTTCTATCAGTGAGCCAGTTTGCTACCCATCTGATAACATATGGATTGATGCCTAGTTGAGAGAGTTTATCTATTATGCCCAAGTGGGGAATAGTGTTGAAGGCTTTGGCCAGGTCAAGGTAGGCAGTGTGCACCATCTTCCCCTCATCCATGGCTTTGGTGACTGTCTCAAAGAAGTCGAACAGATACAATAGACATGACTCCCCCCTGATGAAGCTAAAGTGTGTGGGATTGAGTGCTTGGAGGTTGCCAATGTTCTTGTTAATGAGGTCCATGATAATCCATTCTATGGCCTTACAGATCAGGCTAGTTAGGCTGATGGGTCTATAATTTCCCAGATCGGTGGATGCCCCACCTTTGTGCAAAGGGATGACAGTGGCTGTCAAGGTCGGTACTCAGGCTTTGGTTAAACAGGGTGCCTAATGGTGCTGCAAGTTCCTTCCTAAGTTCATGTAGGATGCAGCCTGGGATGTTATAGGGTCCCATGGAGGCTATATTTTTTGCCTTTGAGAGAGAGAAGTGATGACCTGTTCCCTAGATATGAGGGGAAGGGGGCAGGTACTAGGGATGTCCTGATTTACTGATGGGGGGGCATAGAGGTGAAGTTTTCAATGACTCTGTCAGCCAACAAGTTTGCTATATCTATGGCATTTGTATATGTGGTGTCTTTGACCAACAGTTCTAAACAGATCTGGGTGCTTCTTTTGAGGTTGCGGACATATGTGAAGAAGGCCTTATGTTCGTCTCTAGTAGATATGGCCAATTTGGACTGAAAGTTTGCTTTCGAGGATTTCACTAGTGCTCTTATTTGCTTGTTCAGGCTAGGGAGAGATCGCTTCCAGTCAGGCACCTGCTCCTTCTGGACAGCAATTTTTTTTCTTTTGTTATAGAGTTTAATTATTGCAGATGTCCACCAGACAGGTTTACTCTTACTTGTAGATGATGAGTTAGTCTTGTCAGGTATTCCTGATACAATGCATCTATATAAATGCTCGCATAGTGCTTTGCTGTAGTTTTGGATATTGGTGCCAGTTTCTACAGAGGGGGATGGGGCTGTGAAGCTGTTTATACCATCCCTCAGGAGCCTGTAATCAGCTTTGGAGAAGTCTTTTTGTTTGACTCTAGCTGGGGGGGGGGGGTGGTTGGGGAGATGATGACTTCGAAAGTTACTGCTTTATGGTCAGATCTTACCAGGCAGGATGATACTGTAGGGATGCTGCAGTGGTTACTAATGTTGGTTAATACCAAGCCCAAGATATTATCACCTCTTGTGGGGATATCGACTAGCTGTTCCAAGGTGTTTGCATTGACAAAATCAAGGAATCTCTGGGCTTTTGTGTTCTGGTACGAGTAGTTCTTCAATCTATGCTTGGGTAGTTAAAGTCACCCAGGATCAGAGTAAAGGGTTGAATCTTGATAGATTCAAAGAGGTCCACATAGGCAGACTGAGCATCTTGAGGCAGATGTCAGATTTGGGGGCCGGTAGCTAACTATGATTTGAATAGGGGTCTTGTCAATGGTTAACTGCACCTGGAGTGTCTCCTGTGTGTCATACTGTTTGACCACCCTGGAGGTGTGTATGTCTTTAATATATATTGAAATTCCACCTCCTTTGGCTTTACTGCCCATAGTTTGGGGTCTGAATGTATGATAGGATGAGTAACCAGGTAAGGCTGGGGTGCTCTCCTTAACTTTGAACCAGATTTCTGTAACTGCACAGATGTCAGCATTTTCCAGGGTTAAGAATGCTTGCAATTAGTGCAGTTTCATGTTTAGACTCTTAGCATTTAGCAGCATGACCTTTAATTTGCGTTTTGTTGAAATGTTTTTGTTGGTAGTTTTAACCTCATCACTTTTCCTAAAAAAGGCACTATGGGGGAGGAAAGAATTTTTGCCAGAAGTCTGAAGCCCAAGGGAGACAGATACAGGTCATCTCCGGGAAAGCATCGTGGTCTGTTCATCATATCTTCCCAGGCTGTCAGGTACTGGATCCTCCTGGAATGACACTAGAAACTAAGACAGCTGTTAAAGTCAATCATTTTCTGTTTCATTCTGGATGATGGTAGAATGCCGCTTAAGGCTACAGACATACCTGCCTGGGACACATATTCAGTGAGCTCAAGCATGTCTCTCTCTTCATATAGTCCAGGGAGGTACGTCTCAAGTCATTCTCACCAGCATGAACTATAACAGAGTCATAACAGCACCTGTTATTGAGGTACTTGAGTGCATATGTGATATGGCGGATTCTGGTTCCTGACAGACAACTAACCATGAATTTCTCCTTATCCAGCCTGGTGAGAGGCTAGATAGATAGATAGATAGATAGATAGATAGATAGATAGATAGATAGATAGATAGATAGGTAATGTGTGTACCCCAACTATACATACAAAACACAATAGTTTTACAACCTTGGGGATTAAGATATCTCCCACTCATAAGGAAAATCATTAAACCACAAGAAAAACTGGTACTTCATAAGCAACAAAGTTGCTGGCTAAGATTCCTTAAAATCAGGAAAAAATATCCACAAACTAATCCATCAAATAGGTATGCAATCAAAAGCATGACTAGTCAATGATCATTTTGTAAAAATCACAAAAATAATGCAGTGAACCCACATACAAACACCACCACAACAGACAGAACTATGTGACCTAGTTATAACATGGGATATATGAAGCACCATATTTCACAAATGAAACTGAAGCCCACTGATGTGAAAAGTCTACCAGTCTCTTGCAGTACTGAAAAGTCAACACATCTGATGGAAATCCATAATATGTAATCAAATACATTTCACAAAGAAAATAAATGCAAGATCACAAGATGACATATGCTTGGAGAAAAAGTGTGCGCACGCACAAACACAGACACACACACACACACACACACACGCGCACACACGCACACACACACATGCGCACACACACACACACGCACACACGCACACACACACACACACACACACACACACACACACACACACACACTCATGTCACTGACACATTCCTAAAACCTATCTTTTCAAATTTAGATCAATTGCACAGATAAACTAATTTGCAGTACAGATATACCTATTAGATATTACTCTCCTGAAGAAATCTTCCCTCATTGTCATGCATCATTTTTCATTGAAGGTAGAACACCAGCCGGGAGCCTAACTCTCAATTTCTCCAGTCTGTCCTGTTCCTGTACCAGTATTGTCATGATACTATGTAAATCCACCACTTACCCAGTAAACACTATTGACACCTATGGTACACCTTGCCAGAATTCTGACCATGTGGTAGGCAAATCTCATTGAGACTGCACGCATTTACAAACATGTCCTCAGTGAACTTGCATAATTACAGGATTATCTAAACTTGATGGCATGCAGACTTTTCCTGAGCATGCATAATAATGTTTGGACTGGCTGAACATGACAGCACATTTCTGCAGCAAGCTCTTAAGGGACTGAGAAATTTGGGGTCTGAGTGTACCTGGCTGAAATAATGTGAACTGTCAGCAGTATAGAATATTTAAGAATAGGCTGTCATTCTGCCAGTACTTTATATGAGTCATGAGTAATTTTATGTCATATATAACTGACGAAAATTGTTTAAGGTGTGAAACAACAATGCTGAAATCATACTGTGTTTACAAACACCACTGATCACCTAGAAAGCAAAAATGTCTGTAGAACTACTATGCTAACAACCTAGCAATAATGTTTCTGTTTCTGTTTAGAGCATGCTTCATGGTTCAGTGCTTTCACTTGACTTAGCAACATAAAACAGTAAGGCACAAGAACATGCAAATTTGTATCAGAATAGAAACATAAACTGCACATTCTCCAGAGACTTTGTCTGGTAACAGTCTGAATACACTAGATAGGCGCTGTCTTCACTCCAACGTTTCATACTTGTTTTGATAACTTCACATCATTAACCACAGTTACCACAGTTCACTTGCAGTACAAGTCAACTTTTGACTCTGACAGATGATTGATTGCTTATCTATACTCTCATGTTTTATCCATTTAAAATTACCTCCACCAGCTATTCTCCTCACCAGAGCCTGACAGCACTTGTTCCATATTACAGAAATAGTGTTGTTAAACAGACATGGTCATATTGCAGGCACCTATACTTTGATATCATTTGAACGCCAGCCATGTTTTAGATACTAATGCTGTGATGCAGTTTGTGAAAAACAACAACGGTAATATAATAGTAATAATAATAATAATAATTGTGTCTTTCTTGTCTTTCGGCTTTTCCCGGTTAGGGGTCGCCACAGCGGAACTCCCGTCCATGTTGCCACACAGAAGATGCTCTAACTGAGAATTGAACGGGCAATGTTTAACTGTGAGGCGACAACGCTACTGCAGCACCACAATAATAATAATAATAATAATAATAATGTTAACTTTCTGTTGTTTTAAATGCTCTCCTTCCAAATGTCAAAAAATAGATGTAAAAATATAATTATCACTGCATATATTATAGGCAAATAATAAATGTATTTCATCCAGAATTGTAGGCACTTACAATGTCATTTCAACAGTACAATATCCAGTATGTTTCTTTTACTACAAGAGGACTTCCACCTGCAATTCTCAGTTAACATGATATGTTTAAAAAGAGAACAGGTATTTTGTGGCTGCAGTAATACAAAGAAATGTAACAGTCCATTTTCTGTTTTAACAGACAAGACTTTGCATGTACAGCAGAAGATAACTTGGATCTGTTTCTGTAATTTTGCCATAATGTTACTCAAGTTGCAGCTTGAGGAAATATGGGGAGAGATAGTTTTCACAAAGAAAGCAAACTAAACATATTTCTGCTCAGGAAACAATATGCTTTCATAGTCTTCATGACAGATTCCTATGGTTTTACATTTTATACTTCCTACCGTGTCATGTGGTGAACAAAAAATTCAAGCAATTTCATGAGCTTAGACTATCTTATTTATGGCTTCGAATTAAGTTCAATCTACTGATGGAAGTATCAGTCCCACAGTTCTCAGCCATCCTAGACTAATTTCTGACAAAGACAGACACTCAGGTGAGATAAGGAATTAAACTGGATCACAAGTGATAATTTATCCTGTGGTCACTGACAGCATCTACTGAAAAGTTCCCACAGTAAACAATAATTGTATCGGTGGTCAGTGACAGCAACTGTGAGTATTCTATTGGAGGCAATAATTCATTTAGTGATCACTGGCAGCACCTGCTAGCGATCTACCACAAGTGACCATTCAGTCTGTGTCACATGTAGTAGCTGTTAGTGTTATATTTCAACTGATCATTTGGATTAGTCCCACTAACATATGGCCTACATACAGTGGTTATATTTAACATATCCTGCCACAAGTGACTATTTTGTCTGTGCTCTCTCGTAGCTTATGTCAATGTTCTGTGACAAGTGATTGTTTGCCCTATGATCATTGATAGCATACATCAAGTGTTCCACCATAAGAGATCATTCAATCTGTAATCACCAACAACATATATTAGTGTTCTACTACAAATGCTTATTCCATCTGTGGCCACTGGTGGCATTTGTTAGTATTCTTTCACAAGTGATCATTTGATATGGAATTGCTGAGAGTACCTTTTAGTGTTCTACAACCTGAATGTGGCTGACAAAGGTAGTGCCTTTTAGTGTTCACTCAGTCTGTGCTGAAAGCAACATATGTTAGTGTCCTACAAGAGGTAATCATTTGGCATAGGATAAATGACAGCATATGGTAGGATTTTACCACAAATGATCATTTAGTCTATGATCACTGACAGCATGTGGTAGGGTTTTACTGCAATGCATCACTTCATCTGCAATCATTGTTAGCTTATGTTAGCGTTATGCCATAAGTGGTCATTTGGTCTGTGATTACCAACTGTACCAGTTAATGTTCTACCACAAATGACCATTTGGTCTATGCTCAATAATAGCATATGTTAGTGTTCCAGCAGAACTTGACTAGGTAGTACTCCTGGGTCACCCCTGAAAATAGACACTTGTGTGCAGGTGGCTTATTATGTCAGCAAATAAATAAAATAAGTTAAACAATAATATTGTTGTTTGGGACTCTGTTACTGGTACATATATCAGAAAGGGATTAATTTTGTGACTAAAATTACAGTAAGTGTGTGTGTGTGTGTGTGTGTGTGTGTGTGTGTGTGTGTGTGTGTGTGTGTTCCTCAATAATCTCTGTGATGCTCATTTCTTTGGCACCTCTTTGGTTTAGTGACATAATTACTTAACCACTTGAAGTTTACAACATACCAGTAAACCTCACCCTGAGATGATCATTTTAAGAAAGATCCTATTGTTGTGCTGAGGTGAAACATAAATAACAAGTTTTCTAAGGTAACAAATTCAGTGTGCAGAGGGATTTAGTTTTGGGTCCTGAGCAGGGTGCATTTGAAATGGGGGCATAGACTTCAGCTCTCCTGATTCTGCAGAGCACCCCTGATTTTATGTCATAATTTTGCCATGTCCATCTTAAAATGTTTGATTTTCTAGTAAATCACCAAGGATGATAGCCAGTCAGTAATGACAGACATTAACGTTTCATACTTCATATCATTCAGAAAATATATGCTGATGCAAAGCCTGTTGTTCTATTAACTTTTGGTTTAGTTACAGTAATATTTAAAAATTATCCCTGATCTTTCGCCTTTGGCCCCCATTATTTTCGGGCTCTGTCCCTGATTCTTTATTAAAGAAGTTGAGAGCCATGAATGCTTCATTTCTATTTGAAAATACAAAATATTTTAAATAAGCATTGTGTTAATCTGTTTAGAGAAAAATATTGGATGTATTGCATGTAGGTTAAGGTTGATAATGACTTCTAAAATGTTAAGTTGAAAAAAAGCACTGTATCTAATTTCTTTTGGGAATGTTCAGATACCTGTACACCTACAGAAAACTGGATATGGAGAAAAGATGTGGCAGTGTTTCTAAGATGGAAATTAAAGTTACTGTAATAAAATGGGGTGGTGTTTAGAACTTTGAAAGAAAAAGGTCTGGAAGTAGTCTTATGGGTAAATAACACAGGTACTATATGCATGTAGCATAGCGTTATATAATGTATAAAGTATGTGTATGAATTCCCATAATTAATGTATGCTCTGCACTTTGCAATTATGGTAGTTTTAGTATTTTACACATATAGATTTGGAGGGTTTATGCCCCTCCAGTGCCTCAAACATTAAGCCATTGATAAGAAAAAATAAGTTTGGCAAAATGTTTACACCTAAATCAATGCAAGCAGCTAATTCATCAGGGCAGAGCTAAATATTTTATTCAGAGTCAGTCCTCTGTTATAAACGTCATGCTGTTATGGAGTTAAGTAAACAAAACCACTGGCAAAACCAAATAATACTTCAGCACAGTGCCAATATTTAATGATCAGTCTTACACTTTTGCAGAATTACTAACCTAAGTCCTAGATGCTAATTTTCAAACTAATCTGTGCATCCTTTCATCATCTGCAGACCCTCCAAGAATCTTCTTCAAAAAAGTATTGAGCTTATACCTCCCTTTAACCACTAAGTAGATTTCTATCTCAGAGGTTAACTAGTGACTTATAAGCATTCACTACTATGGTCATCCAAGCTCTGACAGACTTTTCCCCATATCCTTGTTCCCTCATATGTTCATAGGTAGGTACTAGGCTATTGGCCCTAGAGCCTATATAAGCCTAGCCAAAAAGGTACCCTGGCTTTCGGCACCGAAGAAAATTATTTTCCTGTGCTCCTGTCGAGTAGAGACACAGAGGTGATCCACAGGGTGAATTTCCTATTTCCAATCCAATCATCAAGATTTTTCTTGAAGAGTGCGAATGAGGAGCTTTGTTTGATATAGATAGGTAGTTTGTTCCAGAGTATGGGAAGTCTCTGGGACAGGAATCTATACCTCCAGCATGTTCTGTTTATTGTAGTGACAAGGTTTAGGTCCCTAGAGCATGTAGCTCAGAGGGAATGAGATTTCTTTAAGTGGAGCATGTCCAACAGCTCTGAGTTTGACATAGCTTTGTATGTTAGGCAGAGATTGCCTCTGAGCAGGCGATATGTGACGGAGTAAAGCTTGAGTTTTTTGAGACGGTCTGCGTAGGGCATCTGTTTGAGGCCAGTAATCCTCTTTGTGACGTATTTCTGCAGCCTTTCCAGTTGTTGTAGATGTCTTGTGAGGTACATACCAAAAGGGGTGTTGTACTCTATAATGGGTCTAATAAGTGACGAGTGGAGGGGAACAATGACTTCTTTTTCTCCTGGATGAGAAACCTTTTGTGATGAAGTGTGCCATGTAGAAGGATTTCCTGACTACTGTGGTGATGTGATTATCAAAGGAGAGACTACTGTCCAGCTGTGTCCCAAGGTCTGTTATCACACTTTCAGTGTTAAGTAGACTGCCACCTATTTGGTAGCTCATGGGTACAGAGTTTTTACCAAAGGGGATGACAATGCACTTTTTGGCATTGAGCTTGAGGCCATGGCTTTGACACCAGGCATCTGTCTCCATGAGCCCCTTTTGTAGGATGTCCACATCATTAGGAGTTTTAATTATGGCTCCTAGTTTGCAGTCATCTGCAAACTTCGTTAGCCAAAGACCTTCTGTGTTAGCCTGTACTTCAGAAAAGTAGATACCAAACAGGAGTGGACCCAGGACTGAACCCTGTGGTACTCCACTTGTCACTGGTCTGAAGTCAGATTTGGTGTCTGTTACTTTCGCAGTGTGGGTTCTGTCAATGAGCCAGTTGGCAACCCATCTTGTGACATAGGGATTTATACCTAGTTTAGTGAGTTTATCTATAATTCCAGAGTGGGGGATGGTGTCAAAAGCCTTGGTGAGATCTAGATAGGCTGTGTGAACCACCTTACCCTCATCTACGGCTTTGGTGACTGCTTCAAAGAAGTCTATCAGGTTTAGGAGACATGATCTGCCTTTTACAAACCCGAACTGGGTGGGGTCCAGAGTTTGGAGATTACCAATGTCTTTGTGTATAAGATCCATGATGATACATTCCATGACTTTGCAGACCAGGCTCATTAGGCTAATGGGGCGGTAGTTCCCAGGGTCTGTGTTAGCTCCCCCTTTGTGGGATAACCATTGCTGTGCGTCATTCAGTGGGCACAAAGCCTGAGGTGAGGCTATGATTGAACATGGTGCTTAGGTGGGGTGTCAGTTCATTCTGCAGTTTGTGTAGAATGCAGCCTGGGATGTTGTCAGGTCCTATGGATGCTGTGTTCTTGGCTTTGGAGAGTGTGTTTTTTTACCTGTGCAGCCATGATTACAGGAACTTTGCATTCTTCCGGTATAGAGATGGGCCCTTTAGGGGATGAGAGGGGGGTAAAGTTAGCACTTAACCTATCTGCCAGGATGTTGGAAATATCAGTTGGTTCTGTATATTTAGTGCCATTGTGCTGTAACTCAAAGCAGATCTGAGTGTTGCCACTGAGATTCTTGACATAGCTATATAATGCTTTGTGGTTGTCTTTAGAATCAGTGGTGATTTTGTTTTCATAACTAGCTTTGAAGGATTTTATGAGGGATCTCAGCTTCTTACTGAGGCTGACCAGGGAGTTCCTCTAATCATGGGATTTGACTCTTTTTTGCAACAGTTTCTTTCTCCTGTTGTAGAGTTTGTTTATGGCAGGGGACCACCAGATTGGCTTCCTTTTTTTTGGAGGATAGCATCTTAGTTCTGTTAGGGATAGCATGATCCATGCACTTGTGTAAGTGCTTATAAAATGCATTTGTGTAGGATTCAGCAGTAGTACCTCTATTGTCCGTCTGCATGGGTGTCATGAAGTTTGCCACTTCTGTCTTAAGAAGAGTGAAGTTGGCTTTGGAGAATTTTTTTACGGTGGTTTCCCTAATAGGGGGTGGGGGCGGGATGTGGATGTCTAGGGTGATTAGCTTGTAGTCGGATCTGATCAAAGAGGAATTGACCTCTGGTGTGGAACACCAGTCGCCCATGTTGATAATGACCAGGTCTAGGATATTGCTGCCGCTTGTGGGGATGTGGATAAGTTGATCCAAGGCATTGGAATTTATGAAATCCAGAAAACGTTGAGCAAAAGACTTAGTACATGAGTAGTTTTCCCAGTTAATGGTGGGGTAGTTGAAATCACCCATTATTAGGATGTTGGGTTGTACCCTAATATTTTCCAGTGTATCAAGAAATGGGGAGTGGGAATCCTGGGGCATGGTGGGGAATCAGTAGCAAGTTGCAATTTGGATTGCGGTCTTGCCCAGAGTTAGTTGCACTTGGATAATCTCGGATGCTTTATGCTGAGCAACTAGCCTGGAGGTGGGGATATCCTTAATGAATATGGGCACGCCTCCGCCTTTAGTGTTTCGGTCCAGGTTAGGTGGCCGAAAGGTGTGGTATGAATTATAGCCTGATAATGCAGGGGTGCTCTCTGGATCCTTGAACCAGGTCTCTGTCACTGCACAGATGTCGATGTTCTGCATTTTAAGGAGTGCCTCAAGTGAATGCATTTTGAGGTTTAGACTTCTAGCATTGAGTAGCATTATCCTCAGATTTTGCTTGTTTGTACCTGTTAAGGTGGTGAATTTGTCATTTGAACCTTGCCTAAAAAAGGCACTATGGGGTGGCAAGACCCTTAGCCGGTATCCTCAATCCCAAGGGCGACAGATGCAGGCCATCTCTGGCAAAGCATCGTGGTTTGTCAATCATGTCATCCCAGGCAGACAGATACTGGATCCCCTTAGAATGACACCAGAAGCTTAGCCAATTGTTAAAGTCAATCATTTTGTCCTTGTACTGTGGTGTCATTCTGGGTGATGGCAGGATGCTACTCAGGCCTAGGGTCATACCTGCCTGGGCTGCAAGATTGGAGAGCTCCTCCATGTCTCTTTTCATGTAGTCCAAGGAGGTACATCTCAGGTCATTCACACCAACATGGACAATGACAGAGTCATATTTGTACTTGTTGTGGAGTGACCTGAGTATCTGCATTATGTGGCAGATCCTGGCACCCGACTGGCAGCTGACAGTAACTTTCTCCTTGTTTAGCCTGGTGAGTGGAACGTCAGTGTGCCTGACTATAGAGTCACTTATGATTAGAGTGTTGGGTTTGTTGTTATGCCTTATGGGCTGTGGTTGAGTGGCACACTGAGTTTGTGGGCTATGTGTCATTTGGGTTGTGTTGGGAGTGGAGGTTGCTTGCGTTTCTGCTTTGGAGGTCTCTGTTGCTTGAGCAGATTTTTATTGAGAGTCTCTGCAAATCTAGGTGTGTGTTTTGTGTTTTTATGTGTGTATTTTGGTGGTGTAGGTTTTGAGGGACTATGATGAGTGTGGTGTGGTGCAAGTGTTTACCTTTTCCTCTTGACTGTCTAGTCCAGTCTTGGGTGAAGAGAGCTTTGCTTCCAGTTTTGCTATATAAGTGCATCTCTCACAGGTTGTAGTGTTAGGTGGTAGGAGGAGACGGTTGTCTGTGTACATGAGGCAATTGCTGCATTGCCCCAAGATGCCCAGATTCATCAGGTAGACAGGAGAAACCACTGGGAGCTGACCCTTAGACATGCCTGGATAGGTGCTTATTTATTAAGTACTAAAAACTGTTTTCCTCTAGACAAGTGAAGAAAGTTGAGTGCTGTAGTAATTTGTAGCTTATTTAGTGCTTACAATGAGTTCTGAACAAGTGCTGAGCTCAAAGAAATAGATTTTAGTGCTAAAACTAAAATACTGGCTTGTTCTAAGGGAAAACTTGAAGAGCAGACTTTATGGCGCCAGGAATAGTTTAACCCTAGCTAAGCGTCAATGCATAAAGTGTATTTTTTTAATATAACAGTAGCAAATGAGCAAACTGATTTAAACAAATTAACCAATAAAAAGCTAAAAACTGAGTCCTGTTTCAGCAGTCTTCGATCACACAAGTTATAACTGCACACTCCTGCTACTAGGGTGCATGGGAACCTTCTCCAAAAAGATGGTAATGGATTGGTGCTCAGGTTATACAAACAAAGCTAGATTCAGCAGGTCTGAATTTAGTCTGTGCTACAGCAAACAAGGCATACCAATTTCAGAAAGAAACAGTTCATATAAGCAGGCACAATAAGCCTTTAACCAGAAACTCCCAGCTCAGAAGGGCAAAATCTACCCTTTCCTCCCACAAGAGTGCAGACCACACCTTCTTAATGTAAAATAGCTGGCCCAAAGTCCAAATGCTTAAACCAGAACTAATACACTTTTAGAATAACAGACACTAAGCCTTCAATCAGCAACTCCCAACTTATAAGGCTGTAAGCTGCCTGTCCTGCCACAACAGTGCAGACCACAAACCTTCTTAATGTAAAGCAACTGGTCTGAAGCCCAAGTGCTTCAACCAAAGGCTGAGAATAACAGTTACAATTTAATCAGGCTACTAATAAGCAGTAATAAATGCAGCAGAATAAATGCAATTAAGTACTTTTAAGAACAAGCAGCAAAAATAAAATAAAGTAATAAAGTAGGAAGAAACACAAATACAATAAAAACAGATGAATAAAGCGCAACTTTTATATAACAATAGAAAATGAGCAAACTGATTTAAACAAATTACCCAATTAACCAGTAAAAAAGCTCAAAACTGAGCCCTGCTCCAGCAGTCTTCAATCAGAAAGTTCAAAATTGCACACTCCTGCCACTAGGGTGCAGGGAACCTTCTCCAAAAGAGATGGCCTGGATTAGTGCTCAAGTTATACAAACAAAACTAGATTCAGGATGCCTGAATCTAGTCTATGCTACAGCAACCAAGGCACACCAATTTCAGAAAGAAACAGTTCAAATAAGCAGGCACAATAAACCTTTAACCAGAAATTCCTAGCTCAGAAGGGCAGAATCTAGCCTCTCCCCCCACAAGAGTGCAGACCACAAACCTTCTTAATAAAAAATGACTGGCCTGAAGCCCAAGTGCTTTAACCAGAACTAATACACTTTTAGAATAACAGACAGTGAGCCTTCAATCAGCAATTCGCAACTTAGAAGGATGTAAGCTACCTGTCCTGCCACAATAGTGCAGACCACAAACCTTCTTAATGTAAAACAACTGATCTGGAGCCCAAGTGCTTAAACCAAAAGGCTTAGAGTAACAGTTACAATTTAATCAGGCTACTACCAAGCAGTAATAAATGGAGTAGAATAAATATAATTGAGTACTTTTAAGAAGAGGCAAAAGCAAAATAAAGTGATTTTTTTTTAGTAAAGTGCAAGGAGAGAGGAAGAAGGAGCAGAAGAAAAATTCAAGGTTAAGAACCTAAGTGGGTTGGCCTTCTCAAATGTTCTTTCTGTATTAAGTAGAGTAAACACCAGACTGGGAGTGGTGCCCCAGATCAAATTTACAGGAGGGCCGGGCAACTGCAAAGCCACCAGCTATAACACCACCACAAGAATAGTGTGGGGGGGGACAGTTTCAGGACAGATGAGAAACAGAAAACAAAGCCAGAAAATATATAAAATAATTCAGTCAGGCAAAATTAAGACAATGCAGAACTCTGAAAGGTTAAAATGCCAAGAAATATACTTATCAATCAGTGATATATTTCCAGATTGTTTGAGAATCACACTGCAGCCAGAACACCAGGAGTTTCCAACAGTGTATGCAGGAATTTACAAACAGAAACTATTTTAAATCAGTAAGCCTTGAAGCAATTAGATAACACTAAAGCTGTTAGACCAGTTTTATAAACATCACCACAGGAATAGGGGGGAAGCAGTTTCAGGACATGAGGAACAGAAAACAATGCCGTTTCAGGATAGATGAGAAACAGAAAACAATGCCAGAAAATATATAAAATAATTCAGTCAGGCAAAATTATGACATTGCAGAACTCTGAAAGGTTAAAATGCCAAGACATATACTTATCAATCAGCAATATATTTCCAGATTGTTTGAGAATCACACTGCAGCCAGAACACCAGGAGTTTCCAACAGTGTATGCAGGAATTTACAAACACATTTATTAATGTATTACCTTGTGCTGCTTCATAAACATATCTCTAGAAACAAGTTTTTTCATTGATCTTTGGAAACCTTCCATAATGTTTTGTATTGCCAAGTCTGGCTCTAAAGTTCAGCCTGATTTATTTAGACGTATATCCATACCGTTCAACAGCTATGGTCTAGGCTATATAATCCTATAGCATGTACTGAAAGAGTAAGGGAATTCCTCTTAGATCCTGGCCAAATATTACCCCTACTTGTATCACTACCATAACTGGTAACCATTGTAAATAAGCCACATGTCTAGTGGGATTAACCCAATTAAAAAGGATACATAAACTGAAATAAAGTAATGTCTTTCGACTTTTCCCAGTTAGGGGTTGCCACAGCGCAACTCCGGTCCATTAATGATTGGCAGTGGATTTTTACGGTGCCGAGTTATCAGCCCAACCTTCAAAGAAGGCACACCCATTCATGCACGCACCTACCTACATGTCTTTAACATCACTCAACTGCGAGGAAGACATGCAGACTCCATGCAGAAGGCACTCCAGCTGAGAATCGAATGGGGGAACCTCTTGCTGTGAGGCGACAATGCTAACCGCTGCACCACCGCGGCCCTATGCGATACATAAACTGAAATAATACATGATAAATAAAATAAGTCATATAGTTTTGCTGAGTCAGAATGTAGGTTCTACTCTGTCATTAGCTAACCATGTGAAGCTGAAGTCTAGTTTCCTGAAAGTTGCTGATTTACTTTGTACATGCCTGAAATTCATGGTGGGGCAATGAAACTGCTTGGACCATTGTTGAAGATGGTAATTTTGTATTATTATGCTTAATGTTGAGTGTTGATGCTTATTATTTTATAGCTTGTTATGTTTAATATGAACTATTACTTTGATTAAAGTGTAATTGAGTCCAGTTCCCTTAACTGTAAAATAAAATAAGTACAATAAAATATCTGAAGTATATGTAGTGACAATTTCAAAGCTGGAGAAATTGTTTGCAGTCTGCAGCACTCACCCAAGTAACACAGAAGGTTTGTGAATGAAAAATGTCAACATTGAGTGCAATACATGATGGTTAAGCATCTGTGCAAATGTTTATTTGTTTACTTTTGTTAACCAGATTAGTTTCACTAGGCCTATGGCCTATTTTAAGTGAATACATGAGGTAGTATTTATAGTGACTGAGGATATTCAGCCAAGGCAGCAGGAAAATGTTCCTACTCTTCTTGTGTGGGAGAAGTTTTGACTGGTGTACAAAGATGAATGAGGTGAAGCTTGTGTGTGAAAATTGACTAACTTGAGTTACTATGAGAAGACAGCAGCAGAACAAAAATGAAAATATAATTCCACTTACACTGCAGAAAGATAGCCTGGATACTGTGCTGTTGGATTTGTTACATGAATCTGAACTCACTAATGGGCCTTCTGCTTCATGGAGTGATACTGTAAAACAGAAATTTCTGATAACTAGGAAAATTCATGGAACAATGTTCCTGAGATGTCAGTTTCTAAGGCCAATGTCTCATTTCCATGTGAAGAAGCAAAAGCTCTGATTATTTAAGGAGAAACTGCAATGAAGTTGAAGACATGTACCAAGATGGTGGAAGTGTATGAGTATTAGAACACCAAGGTGTTAGGAAGCAGAGGTCTAAGATCAATCTAAAAGAGGGAATACTGGAATTGTATTTAAGGGGGGGTTGTAATTTTAGTAATAAGCAGCCACTTATTGAATTAAGGGTGAAAAGCTACATCAGAATGCACAGATATGTGGTTTGGAGTCAATTAAACTGCTGGGCTTTAGAATGCAGGGAGGGTACTCTACTATACATTATATATTTGGGAATGGAATATTTCTCTGATGTGACTTTTGAAACATTTGAACTTGTAAACAAATGTGTTAGTGAATACAATGAAAGGGTAGAGTATGTACCATGGAAAGACCTATATAATAAATGATCTGAGTTTGCAAATAAAAAGGAATGTATGCATATAGTTTACAGATGATGATATAAGACAAAAATATAATGAAACTTAATTCAAGGACAGTTATAGTGATGTGTATAAATTTAAAAAGACAACTGGTAAAAGAAACACTGGACTTGTGATTGTGATGCATGGCTGTCTCTGAAAGTATGTAGTCAAAAACAATGTCATTTACCAAGTGTGATTATTACTGATCAGAACAAAAGGGTAATCAGAGATTGGAAGCAACCAAACTGCTGATATTTCTGTGGAAATGCTAAACATTTAATCAGTAAACTGTCCAACTGTCATAGTCCGTATGAGGAGAGGGAAATACAGAAAAAAATGTACATGCAGGAGGCAACCACTGGTTTGATTCTTTACACATAGATAATTATTACAATGAAAATTTAGAAGAGAACTTTATAAAAAAAGAATACTGTGAAAATTAAAAACAAGCTAATGAAAGCATACATAGTACTATTATTAGCAGCATTAATAAAAAGATGGTATTTGTGAAAATGCTTTGGATGAAACTGTAAAGCTGTTTAAATTTGCCATATAATATAATATAATGATACTTCTTTGAAAAATATATATATATGAATGTCTTATACCCGATGAAGAAAGGGATGGTAGTCCTAAATATTAATGTAAGGTGGATGGGGGGCAACTAGAAACAGGGTTAGAAAAAAAAATGAAACAAGAAAGGTAACAGCAAAGGGAACAAATAATGTGGTCATATTGGGACTTAATGTTAACCGTTTAAGAGCTATTTATAATTACTCTAGATTAATTTTGCTGCAAATAGTTAAAATGCAATATAAAACACAGTAGATTTTTGACAGCAAGCCAAAGAGAACAATTTAAAATATTATGACCAGTGGAAGTATTATGGACAATGGGGAGGGAAGAATTCTCCAGAATTGTTATATTAATTTTTAAAAATAAAGAGGAAAAAATAGTGGGTGTTCTTTTAATTAGCTATGGATTGATGTGGTGGTTGATTTGATAAAAAAAAAATGTAGCTCTTTTACAATGATAGTTGCGTATGCATGTACATGTATGGTGAAATTAAATGAAATATTTATAGAAGGAGTGGTGGGTGTTTTTTAATTGTAATTTTAAGAAAAAAAAGACATACCTCGAGATGCAAAAAAGTGCAAGGAGATGATTAAGTGTGGAGTTTGCACATAGGGAAATAAAGAGGGCTTAGGTATGGTAGAGAGGAACTCAGAACAGAGAATGATTCATATCTGTTTTCGGAAGCATTAAAAGAGACTGAGGGAGAAATATGTGGTTTGATTTTCTGATCGTGGTGTACTATGGGGAATTTTTGGGTAAGAGAATGAATACAATTAAAGGAACTTGAAGAGAAGGGCTTAATGAAATTAATTGGAATGTGTTAATTATAAAAGCTGCAGAATTAGTAATAGATGTTATGAAAGGATCATAAGACATTGAAAAAAATTCATGACACAGAATTGTGGCTGCCATATATTGATAAGTGTAACACAACTATTGTAATGGTAAAGAAGGAAATTATAAAAACAAGAAAAATTAGTGTAGCTCACTCATTTTAAAGAGATGGAAAAAGATGTCCATTTTTAGTCAAGAGGGTAAGAATAGAAGAGGTGACTGTGGATAAGTATCAGGATGAAGAAAGAAATAGAAAATGGTAAAACAGGAAGAAATATTGAGGATTGTTAATGAATGTGCTAAAGAAAATACATATGCATAATGAAAAAGAGGTAGCCAAAATATGGCAAACGAACAGTATGGAAAGAAAAAAGCAAGAAGACATGCAAACATGTATCTTATTATATAATTTAGATAATGTATTAAATTTGTAAATGCCATGATACTCATCTTACAAGAAAATGTGAGGAGATCAAAGAAAGTAGTTAAAGTGTTATATGAGTGGATGAATGATCTTATTAACAAATAACAGTTACTTTACTATGTCAATTTATACAGAAAAGGGAGAAAAAGAAAACCTAAATATTGGAAGACCAGTAGCATTACTCAATACTGATTATAAGATCTTAATTATGATAATAGCATTTAGAATGAGAGAAATAATAAAGGAATCAGTCTGAGCTGTACTTTATGGTATTGACAGGAATGACTTGAAGGGAATGTCAATATTTATAAAAGAAGTGCTAGGTGGCATTGTAAGTGAAAGTAAAGAAAGCAAAATGGTGGCTTGTCATACATGTTCTATGACAATGTTATCTCTTGGGAAAAAATTTGAAAAAAAACATAGAATTGGAAGAAAATTGGTAGTCATTTAAGAAATATGCATGGTAATTAATAGGCTATGATACTAATAAATGACTGGCTTTTGAAAGGCTTAAAAGGGGCAAGAATGTCCAAGGAGTGATGTTATTTTAAGTCCAAAAATTAATGTTGTAATTTATATATATATATATATATATATATATATATATATATATATATATATAGGAACACTTTATAATCCCAAAATTCTGAAATATCGAATTTCAGAATCCTGAGATTATAAAGCCGAAAGCTCAAAATTCCGAAACCCCAGAAGCGCAAATTTCAAAATCCCAAAGTACAGAGATGTTGAAGTAGTGCTTCTGGTGTTGCGTTGTGTGAATGGATAGCTGGAAGTTCAGGTAAGTATTTATGTTTAAGCATTTTGGTTAGGGGCTTTAGTGTGTGTCAGTGTGTTTTGTTACTGTGATGTGTGTGTGGGAGGGAAATGTAGCTTGTATGGTTGTGTTTTCATGTTTGTCTATGTAGCCCAACCTTGGAGTTAGTATATTTAAGTAGGGGGGGTGGGGGGCCCAGCCCCTCACATGGGGGGTGCAGGGGATCTTATCTACCTGCTGGTATGTTCATAGGTAGGTACTAGGTTATTGGCCCCAGGGTCTATATAAGCCTAGCCAAACGGTACCCTGGCTTTTGCCACCTAAGAAAATTATTTTCCTGTGCCCCTGTCGAGCAGAGACACAGAAGTGATCCCCGGGGTGAATTTCCTATCTCCCATCCAATCATCAAGATTTTTCTTGAAGAGTGATAATGAGGAGCTTTGTTTGATCTAGATAGGTAATTTGTTCCACAGTATGGGAAGTCTCTGGGACAGGAATCTATCCCTCCAGCATGTTCTGTTTATTGTGGTGACAAGGTTTACGTCCCTAGAGCATGTAGCTCGGAGGGATTGGGATTTCTTTAAGTGGAGCATGTCCAACAGCTCTGGGTTTGACATAGCTTTGTATGTTATGCAGAGATTGCCTCTGAGTAGGCGATATGTGACGTAGTAAAGCTGGAGTTTTTTGAGATGGTCTGCGTAAGGCATCTGTTTGAGGCCGGTAATCCTCTTTGTGAGGTATTTCTGGAGCTTTCCCAGTTGTTGTAGATGTCTTGTGAGGTACATACCAAAAGGGGTGTTGTACTCTATAATTGGTCTAATGAGTGATGAGTAGAGAGGAACAATGACCCCTTCTTTCCTGGATGAGAAACCGTTTGTGATGAGGTGTACCACATAGAAGGATTTCCTGACTACTGTGGTGATGTGATTATCAAAGGAGAGACTACTGTCCACCTGTGTCCCAAGGTCTCTTATAACACTTTCAGTGTTAAGTAGACTACCGCCTATGTGGTAGTTCATGGCTACAGAGTTTTTACCAAAAGGGATGACAATGCACTTTATGGCATTGAGCTTGAGGCCATGGCTTTGACACCAGGCATCTGTCTCTGTGAGGCCCTTTTGTAGGATGTCCACATCTTTAGGAGTTTTGATTATGGCTCCTAATTTGCAGTCATCTGTGACCTTTGTTAGCCAAAAACCTTCTGTGTTAGCCTGTACTTCAGAAAAGTAAATGCCAAACAGGAGAGAACCCAGGACTGAACCCTGTGGTACTCCACTTGTCACTGGTCTGAAGTTGGATTTAGAGTCTGCTATTTTCACAGTGTGGGTTCTGTCAGTGAGCCATTTGGCAACCCATCTTGTGACATAGGGATTTATACCTAGTTTAGTGAGTTTATCTATAATCCCAGAGTGGGGGATGGTGTCAAAAGCCTTGGCGAGGTCTAGATAGGCTGTGTGAACCACCTGACCCTCATCTACATCTTTGGTGTCTGCTTCAAAGAAGTCTATCAGGTTTCGGAGCATGAGCTGCCTTTTACAAACCTGAACTGGGTAGGCTCCAGAGTTTGGAGATTACCAATGTCATTGTTTATAAGTCCCATGATGATACGTTCCATAGCCTTGCAGACCAGGCTCGTCAGACTAATGGGGCGGTAGTTCCTGGGGTCCGTGGTGGCTCCCCCTTTGCGGAGTGGGATAACCATTGCTGTGCGCCATTCAGTGGGCACAAAGCCTGAGGTGAGGATATGATTGAACATGGTACTTAGGTGGGGTGCCAGTTCATTCTGTAGTTCATGCAGAATACAGCCTGGGATGTTGTCAGGTCCCATGGATGCTGTGTTCTTGGCTTTGGAGAGTGTGTTTTTTACCTGTGCAGCCATGATTACAGGAACTTTGCATTCTTCTGGTATAGAGATGGGCCCTTTAGGGGGTGACAGGGATAAAGTTAGCACTGAAACTATCTGCCAGGATGCTGGCAATATTAGTTGATTCTGTATATTTAGTGCCATTGTGCTGTAACTCAGAGCAGATCTGAGTGTTGTCATTGAGATTCTTGACATAGCTATAGAATGCTTTGTGGTTGTCTTTAGAATCAGTGGCGATTTTGTTTTTATAAGCTGCTTTGGAGGATTTTATGAGGGATCTCAGCTTCTTACTGAGGCTGACCAGGGAGTTCCTCCAATCATGGGATTTTACTCTTTTTTGCAACAGTTTGTTTCTTCTGTTGTAGAGTTTGTTGATGGCAGGGGACCACCAGATTGGATTCCTTTTTTTGGAGGATAGCATCTTGGTTCTGTTAGGGATTCCACGATCCACGCACTCGTGTACGTGCTTATAAAGTGCATTTGTATAGGATTCAGCAGTCGTACCTCTATTGTCCATCAGCATGGGTGTCGTGAAGTTTGCCACTTCTGTCTTAAGAAGTGTGAAGTTGGCTTTGGAGAATTTTTTTTTACGGTGGTTTCTCTAATGGGGTGTGGTAGTGGGATGTGGATGTCTAGGGTGATTAGCTTGTGGTCGGATCTGACCAACGAGGAATTGACCTCTGGTGTGGAACACCGGTTGCCCATGTTGGCAATGACCAGGTCTAGGATATTGCTGCCCCTGGTGGGGGTGTGGATAAGCTGGTCCAAGGCATTGGAATTTATGAATTCCAGAAAACGTTGAGCACAAGAGTTGATACATGAGTAGTTTTCCCAGTTAATGGTGGGGTAGTTGAAGTCACCTATTATTAGGGTGTTAGGTTGTACCCTAATATTTTCCAGTGTATCAAGAAATGAGGAGTGGGAATCCTGGGGCATGGTTGGGTATCTGTAGGAGTCTACAATTTGGATTGTGGTCTTGCCCAGAGTTAGTTGCACTTGGATAATCTCGGATGTGTTATGCTGAGCAACCAGCCTGGAGGTGTGGATATCCTTAATGAATATGGAAATGCCTCCACATTTTGTGTTGCAGTCCAGGTTAGGTGGCCGAAAGGTGTGCTATGAATTACAGCCTGGTAATGCAGGGGTGCTCTCTGGAGCCTTGAACCAGGTGTCTGTCACTGCACAGATGTCAATGTTCTCCATTTTAAGGAGTGTCTTGAGTGAGTGCATTTTGAGGTTTAGACTTCTAGCACTGAGTAGGATTTCCCTCAGATTTTGCTTGCTTGTACCTGTTAAGGTGGTGAATTTGTCATTTGAACCTTGCCTAAAAAAGGCACTATAGGGGTGACAAGACCCTTAGCCAGTATCCGGAATCCCAAGGGCAACAGGTGCAGGCGATCTCTGGAAAAGCATCGTGGTTTGTCGATCATGTCATCCCAGGCAGACAGATACTGGATACCCTTAGAATGACACCAGAAGCTTAGCCAATTCTTGAAGTCAATCATTTTGTCCTTGTACTGTGATATCATTCTTGGTGATGCTACTCAGGGCTAGGGTCATACCTGCTTGGGCTACAAGATCAGACAGCTCCTCCATGTCTCTTTTTATGTAGTCCAGGGAGGTACGTCTCAGGTCATTCACACCAACATGGACAATGACAGAGTCAAATTTGTACTTGTTGTGGAGTGACCTGAGTGCGTGCATTATGTGGCAGATCCTGGCACCTGACAGGCAGCTGACAGTAACTTTCTCCTTGTTTAGCCTGGTGAGTGGAACATCAGTGTGCCTGTCTATAGAGTCACCTATGACTAGAGTGTTGGGTACGTTGTTATGCCTTATGGGCTGTGGTTGAGTGGCACACTGAGTTTGTGGGTTATGTGTCATTTGAATTGTGTTGAGGGGTAGAGTTTGCTTGCGTTTCTGCTTTGGAGGTCCCTATTGCTTGGGTAGATTTTTACTGAGAGCCTCCGCGAATGTAGGTGTGTGTTTTGTGTTTCTATGTGTGTGTTTTGGTGGTGTAGGTTTTGAGGGACTATGTGATGAGTGTAGTGTGGTGCAAGTGTTTACTTTCTCCTCTTGACTGTCTAGTAGGTTTGTGTGTTTGTGTGTGGGGGGAAGGTGTGTGTATGTGTGTGACGTATGGTTAGTGTAGGAGTCGCAATTTTGAAATTCGCACTTCTGGGGTTTCGAAATTTAAGGTTACGGCTTTATGATATTGAGATTCTGAAATTCGATATTTCAGGATTTCGGGATTATAAAGTGAATATATATATATATATATATATATATATATATATATATATATATATATAGACACACACACAGAAATAGTTTAAGGAAGTTAGGAACTGATAAAAGGTTGTCATTATCTTCAGCTTATGGTGGTAATTTAATTTTGGTTACAGTGAATAGACTAGGGATACAAGACATTATAAAGAAGAAAATTCTGTTTAAAAAATGGTAGAATTATAGTTAAATAAAGAGAAAATTAAAACAATATGGGATATGGTGAATATAATGAAGTATATTTTACAGAACTATAACTTTCTTCTTGTGTTGTTTTATAAAAAAGCACCATGTAGGAATAAGAAATATTAAGAAAAGTGAAAGTGCATATGTGGAAGTCATTTATGCATTCTTTTGAAAAAAAAAAAGGAGTATCTGTTAAATGGTATATTAATAGGGTGTTAGTCTATATGAGAACTGTTTATATTTTGCCAGTGGAGAAAGAACATAAAATACAGATATTATTTTGTTTCCGCTGTAAGTGAAGGGAGGATCAAGAGTGAACCCAGTGAAACATGGTATAATATTTAGTAATAATGAACGAGGAAGTTTAGGCTTATTGAATCTTATAATTTTCTTGCTCCATTATATATATATATATATATATATATATATATATATATATATATATATATATATATATATATTACATTTTGATTAAAACTAATAGAGAAAAAAGAAACCATATTGGGACAGATAATGTTAAAACTTTAGGCAGTTTTGGAATAGCTTTCAAATTGGGAAAAGAAAGCAAGTCATCAAAGAAAGTAAAACAAAGAAGTATCAGAAGAAGGCATTGCTATAAAATCTCAATGAAAAATAAGGAAGAAACAAAAAAGTGTATCATAAAAATGATGCAGACATTTTACTGACTGGATGGATGGAAGCATTTGGAACAAAGGAACATAAAATGTTCAAATGAGATAGAAAGCATATGCAGACATTTGTGAATGGATAGGCTTTTATGGAGGCATTCTACTGATAAACTACCAGTAAGTGGGCAGATGAAATTCAAAGGAAGTATGGAAAAATAAATGTATAAATTGAAAAGGATGAGTGAAAGAAATGAGTACACACATGTTTATCAAATGTAAGAGGTGAAAATTATTTGGGGAAAGAATAGTAAGGGTATTGCTAGTAGAAATGTTAGTAGAAATAGGTGTGAACATGATGCTACCTGGAATATATAAAAATGAAAATGAAGTAGAAAAAAAAACAGATAAGATAGCCATGGCAATGTATTTGGATTGTTTTGAAAAGAAAGATGCAAGGATGTACTATATAACAATAAATAAAACCTCGGTTTATATATCTTCGTTTGTTTGCTTATTTCTACTGTTGAAATTTACACACCATTTCCTTGGTTGTTGGAGCCTGGGACATGTTTCTAAAAATTATATACTATATAACAAACAATTAATTTTAAATGATGTATTTGAAAAAATAAACACACATACACCATGTGTGTAGTGTAGCATAGTGAGGTGTTTTTTGCCTTAGGATGTGTCAACATTGATATCATATAAATAATATGTTAAATAGTATTGTAGTATGGTGTGCTAAAATGACATCTCATAAATAATATGGTAATGTTGCAGTACAGGAAATATTGTATCTCCATTTCAGAGAAACAGTTACGTTTCTATATTAGGTAAAGACGTTCCTTTAAACTGGTAACAAGCAATTACTATGTACTGTGAAAGCAAAGAGACAACCTGAAGAATCTTGATATAGGCTGAAGATATGCTCTTGAGACTTCAACCAGGAGGAAGCTGTCTGAATTTATTTTGGGACAAGACCTGAAATGAAAGGAGAGGATGTAGAATTTGTAGTTTTTTCCTGTGTCAAATAATTGTTTGCACCCCTGAAAATTATTTTACCTTCTGTTTTAACAAAGATTCCATTATATTATGGACCTCTGCTGCCTTATTTTGATACAACATTGTTAGAAGCAGTGAGCAAATTTGACACACAAATTTCTATGCCACCAAGGAGCCAGAATTAACTTTTCACTGACTGAATTTTGAACAAGCATTTTTCCCCAACCAAAGAGAGCAGTACCATGGTGTGGGCTGAGGTTTTGTTTTGTGGATGTTGCATGAAGATGAGGACAGTAGAAAAACTGCTGCAAACTATTGCTGCTACATCTTAAGTGATGGTGGTGGATGTTACCAAGTTTATAACCATGCTGAAGACAGCTCCATTTCTTAAGCAACTAAACAATGAGGAAGGCCTCTAGACATTGTGGCCTTCAAACAGTAACCTATCAGGATGGATGGGACTATAGTGACTTGGCTAGAAACCTCTCAACCCAATTAACTGTAAACTTTTAATAGCCTTCTGGAACATGAAAATGAATGAATAGTAGGACTATGAAGTTTAAAAAAGTGCTGTTAGCTCAAGCTCTTAATAGTTCTCAGGCACAAGTTCAAATGTTTCATAGCCACACATTTTCTCCAAACAGTATTACAAGACATCTATTACATGATTGAAAGCACACACTTAAACTATGGTTAGATCCTGAGGGTCAATATAGCAAAAGTAAGATGAAAGGAATCTTAACCACTAACAGATTAAAAAGTGCTTCATCTTTTACTTTAAGAAATTGAGTGTTTCAGACTGAGTCTGGGAATGTTGAAAATTTTATTAGACTAATAGAATAAAACTATATTTATAACTTTGGGTTGTTTTAGAGTCCCTATTTTTATATGTCAAATTATGATAATAAGCAGAGTATCAAAAGTAGAAATACTCTGTTTTAATGTGGAGAAAAGGAGATCACATAGCTGTTTTTTTGTAGAAGTAATAATAACATTGTCAAACCCGTGAAAACTATAACCGGTGTAAAACATACTACTAATGATGTTAGACTTATAGAATGCAATATATTTCCTGGCAGCAGAGCTATGTCAGTTTTCTGCTGTTATGCTACTGCAAAATTAATGAAGTATAATGTCTTAACTGATGGCAAATAGATGCAGGGATTTGTAGATTCAGGCAGTATGATTAGGCTTATAAAGACATAGTATGTATGCTAAAAGAAGACCCTAAATAAAAGAAGCAGTTGAAGTAGTCAGTATTCATAGAGGTAGGAAACAGTATCCTATTAGTCAAGTAAAATTACAAACTGTGTTTGGAAATTAACTCCATCCAGTTACTGTAGTCCTCACATTAACACATGATATGATAATAAGCAAATGCTTTCCACACATTAAAGATTTGTGGACACTATGTGAAGAAGATATTTATTTTGGCACACCGCCATACCAGTGTATTATGGGGAAGAACTTGCAAATGAATAAGCCTACAGATTCACTTCCGCCTAACCTAGGAAAGTGTGAGCAACTACAAGGCACAGTCCTCGGAGTGTATGAATCCAGCAAAGATCAAGATAGGTGTCAGAAAGCCCTAAAAAGACAGCAATTTTGCTAACAATACAGATAGAAGAAGAACACACAACATTTAAAGAAATGTGTCAGCAAACACCTGGGCAGAAAAGCCATTAAAATGAGAATGAGTAGAAGAAAGGGGGTTATGTAGCAAAATATTGCAGCCTGTAAGTCTACCAAAGCAGGAAGTAGAAGCTGTTTGCAGTCTAAAAGCCAATGGTACAAAAAACTAACAGAAGAGAAGAGACAGGAAGGAATCACTCATTGAAATGGTATATTCAATGGGGTGAAGCTTGAAAGTATGGAAAACGAACAACCTCAGCAGAATTCTAAACTTACTGTAAAGTTAAAACAGAAAGCCACAAGTATGGCGAATTCTAAGCAAGATGTAAGTTTTGAGAAAGAGAACCTTAGTAATGAAAAACACTAATTAGTGTAGTTAAACTGGTCAGAGTTCTAAACTCATTTCTGTTAGTGTAAACCATAAATCTTAAATATGGGAAAGCTCTATGCAACAAGTATCTCTAAAAAATAAATTGTAAAACTGAAGATAAATGATTTGCAGAAGGAGAGCAACCTAAACAAGAAATGAAAAAAAGGTAAGAGAAGTGTATCTACAAGCAAACAGCCATGAACAGAGTCCCATTACTATTCCTGTTGAGTCAAACACAGGAATGCTAAACAGAAGAAAGAAGTGTTTATGCATCAGGTTCATAGAATAAAGAAACAATACAAAATGAGTAAAGCAGAGATAGCAACTAACACTAAAGAATATTGGTGTAAGTTACCTTTCTTAGGAGAAAATCTAGACACTGATGTCACACTGCATATCTTGTTAGGACAGGAGTAGTGCCTTTTAGGTTATAACTGACTGACCCTGAAATGATTCTAGAGATGGCTGACCTCCAAGTAAGCCAGATAAACTTTAAAAAGTCACAATGAGAAAAATTACATTTTTTTTTACAGAGCAACAGAAAATATTGCTAGAGTTGTAGGGAAAGAACATGAGTGAAATGTTACCACGTATTACCCTTACTGTTGAGTTACAAAATTATTTATTTACAGAGCAAGTAAATACAAAAAATGAATAGTGTATCACTTATTAGTATCCAAATGTTTCAAACACATAGTGATAAATAAATAATCTAAAACAGGAATCTAGGCACCTCAAAACTGGAACTAATCCAATAATCCAAGTTTAAAATCCTTTTAATGTGAGCACTTTCGTTCACATAAATAAAGTGAACTTCTTCAGAAGGCATAAAAGGCATTCAAAAGAACATTTAAATCCATTTCCTGATTCATGACATCACAAACCCACCCTAAAAAGTCATGCGATTATCAAGTCATATGATCCAAAAATTCACGATTCATTCACAAACATATTATTATTCTTGTTTGATGTAAAAAATATATATATGTATATATGCATGTAAATATGTTAACATATAAACAGGAATAAACACCATAAATTTTGGTGTTCTTATTCCTTATTTATCTTAAAAGTGACTTTAATTTTAAGATACATTTCAAAGAGCAATAGTCATTTAGTCCAGGATATGAGTGTGCATTTAGCCTTAATTGCCACTAAAGCTCATACTCCTCTAACCTCAAAGTCTACGGACCCCCCCCCTATAATTGGGTACTACTTGCCCAATTACTAAGTATTTAAACTGGTGACTTAGTTAATTCATTATGTGTCTAGCCAAAGCATTCATAGTATTCTGTTTATTTATACTATATTGATGTTCGTAAATTCTTTGTTTAAAGTGTCTCTCTGTTTTCCCCACATAGAAGCAGACACATGCCTGGCACTGTGCAAGGTAGACTACCTCTTTTGTGTTGCAGTCAAATCTCCCTGCACCTCATATTGTTCACCCGGGACAGTAAATGTTGATGTTAACTGTATAAATTTACAATAGGGACTTTGAGGTTAGAGGAGCATGAGCTTTTGTGGCAATTAAGGCTAAATGCACACTCATATCCTGGACTAAATGACTATTGCTCTTTGAAATGTATCTTAAAATTAAAGTCACTTTTAAGATAAATAAGGAATAGGAACAAAGTTTATTGTGTTTATTCCTGTTTATATGTTAACATAGTAACATATTTACATATATATATATATATACATATAGATTTTTTTACATCAAACAAGAATAATAACGTTTGTGAATAAATCATGTGAATTTTTTGATCATATGACTTGATAATCACATGACTTTTTAGGGTGAGTTTGTCATGTCATGAATCAGGAAATGTAAATTTTCTTTTGAATGCCTTTTATTTGTCTGAAGAAGTTCATTTTATTTATGTGAACGAAAGCGCTCACATTAAAAGGTTTTTAAACTATAACTTGGATTATTGGATTACTTCCAGCTTCAAGGTGCCTAGATTCCTGTTTTGGATTATTTGCTTGTAGTTTTTTCCTTCTGAGTTTAACATAGTGATAAATAAGCATATAGTCATGTCCTAGGAAGACATCTAAGAATGGACAATAATAAAGGGCAGATCATAGCATGGTTTTACTAGTGAGGAATAATAAAATAAGTAGTAAACTTATGTGTTGGATGTTCTGAATTCCAGAAGACAGCCCTTATAAAGGGTTGAAAAAATCCTTTGATTCCAATGCCTATCATAGAGATGCCATTTGGGCATATTGCTATGGATGTTTTTAGGCTATTGATAAAATCCAGCAGTCTTGGTTATTTTGGACAATGCAACTAAGTAACCTAAGGTTACACCACTAGCTAGTGATAATGCTAAATTTATAACTATTGAGTTTTTAGTATTATTTTCCAGATAAGAGATACCTAAGAAAATTCTCATTGACCAAGGAACTCCATTTATATCCAGCATAATGAACCAACTCAGTGAACACTTTTAAGGTCAAGCAATTCAGATCCTCAGTATACCACCGCCAGAGAGATGGGAACGTTTTAACTGAGCATTAAAATCCTCAGTATACCACCACCAGAGAGATGGGAACGTTTTAACTGAGCATTAAAATCCTCAGTATACCACCGCCAGAGAGATGGGAACGTTTTAACTGAACATTAAAATCCTCCGTATACCACTGCCAGAGAGATGGAAACGTTTTAACTGAGCATTAAAATCCTCAGTATACCACCACCAGAGAGATGGGAACGTTTTAACTGAGCATTAAAATCCTCAGTATACCACCGCCAGAGAGATTTTAACTGAGCATTAAAATCCTCAGTATACCACCACCAGAGAGATGGAAACGTTTTAACTGAGCATTAAAATCCTCAGTATACCACCACCAGAGAGATGGGAACGTTTTAACTGAGCATTAAAATCCTCAGTATACCACCACCAGAGAGATGGGAACATTTTAACTGAGCATTAAAATCCTCAGTATACCACCACCAGAGATTTTAACTGAGCATTAAAATCCTCAGTATACCACCGCCAGAGAGATGGGTTAACTGAGCATTAAAATCCTCAGTATACCACCACCAGAGAGATGGGAACGTTTTAACTGAGCATTAAAATCCTCAGTATACCACCGCCAGAGAGATGGGAGCGTTTTAACTGAGCATTAAAATCCTCAGTATACCACCGCCAGAGAGATGGGAACGTTTTAACTGAGCATTAAAATCCTCAGTATACCACCACCAGAGAGATGGGAACGTTTTAACTGAGCATTAAAATCCTCAGTATACCACCACCAGAGAGATGGGAACGTTTTAACTGAGCATTAAAATCCTCAGTATACCACCACCAGAGAGATGGGAACGTTTTAACTGAGCATTAAAATCCTCAGTATACCACCACCAGAGAGATGGGAACGTTTTAACTGAGCATTAAAATCCTCAGTATACCACCACCAGAGAGATGGGAACGTTTTAACTGAGCATTAAAATCCTCAGTATACCACCACCAGAGAGATGGGAACGTTTTAACTGAGCATTAAAATCCTCAGTATACCACCACCAGAGAGATGGGAACGTTTTAACTGAGCATTAAAATCCTCAGTATACCACCACCAGAGAGATGGGAACATTTTAACTGAGCATTAAAATCCTCAGTATACCACCACCAGAGAGATGGGAACGTTTTAACTGAGCATTAAAATCCATGCTGATAAAGGTTATCAATGAATTTGGTAAAAAAATTGGACCAGTTAATACCACACCTCCTGTTTACCAATAGATAACTACAACAAGCCGCGGCAAGGTTCAGTCCTTTTGAGTTATTATATTGCAGGCACTCTCATGGACTGTTAGATATTGCCAGACGAACATGAGAAAAATAGAAAACTCCATTTGAAAGTAACATAGAACACCATATCATCTTACAAGATATGCTAAAACTGGTGATCCCCATTGTATAGGAACACATGGAAAGACTCCAGGCTACATAATAGGTGGTGTATAATATAAATGCAAGGATCAGGGAGTTCCAAGGTGGAGATCAGGTGCTGGTAGCCATCCCTTCTGCCTAAAAAAAAGTTTTGGGCTAAATGGCAAGGTCCATATGAAATAGTGTAAAATGAAATTATGTTACCTACAGGATTAGTCAGACTGGTAAAAGAAGTGCAGAAGGGATATATCAAATCAGCTTTCTAAAACTGTGAAAAAATGTGCAGACCTCTGTAATTAGCTTAATGACAGAAATTGATGTAACTGATGGTGAAAGAAAACTGACCTATGCACACACAGTGCAGGTAGATTACATACAATTCTCAACCTTGTAGCACAAGAATTCTGGACAAAGACAGAAATAATGGGGGGGGGGGGGGCGGCACAGGCCCAAAAATAGGGATTTTTTTAAAATACTGTTCTTATAAATTTTGAAAGTTGATAGAATAACATGTTTTGTATTAGCATGCATTTTCTGAATGGTATAAAGTCTGAAATTCAAATGTCTGTCATTATTTAATTACTTCAATCCTCAATTTTACCAGGAACAGACAAAAAATATGAGACAAAAATATGGACAGATAAGAGGTATGGATGACACATTAAGTGACATAAACAAGAGATGAGAGAGTTTTTCTTAAGAAACAATGCAGATTTTCATAACTATCTGGCAGAACAAACCTGATTCACATCACATTGAAACCATTCCAGGGGGAGAGATTAACTTAAAACCTTTCAGAATACCAGAGCCATGGAAAAGAGTTGTTCAAAAGAAAGTAGAAAAATGCCTAAGATGGAGGTGATACAGGAGTTAGAAAGTGACTGAATCAGTCCCACAGTGTTAGCACCAAAGTTTGATAAAACAGTAATATTCTAAAATGATTTTATTAAGTGAAATTGCATTTCAAAGTTTGCTAGGTGCACAATGCCTATAGCAGATGAGCTAATAGAAAGGTTGAAAAAGCCAATATTATTGACTGTATTAAATGTTACAAAGGGTACTGGCAAATCCCTTAATCAGCTGATGGCACAGAAAAAAAAAACGCCTTTTTAACTGCAGAGGGCTTATTCCAATGTACTGACCTTCCTTTAATGCTACATGATGCCCCTGCAACCTTTCAAACATTAATGAAGAGAGTCCTAAAGTGTCAAGTCAGTTATGACGTCTCTTACCTAAACAGTGTCATAATGCACTCTGATGACTAGGACTATGATCTAGCTAAAATACAGGCTATGTTAGAGTCTCTGAGACAAGCTGGGTTGACAGGCAATGAACCTCCAAGAGAAAGTTAGGCATGAGAGAGGTAAAATATTTAGAATATGCACTAGAAAGGAAAATGATCATGCCTCGGAAAGAAAAGGTACAAGTAATGAGAAATCAGCCTATTCCAGGCACTAAGAAGCAAGTGAGGACATTCTTGGGGTTTGACAGGTACTACCAAAAATGTGCATCCCTTAAAGTAAAATTGAAACCAGAAGCAGATAATGCTGTTAAACTGTTAGTTATACTTAGAACCTGTTTTTATCATCCATAAATTTCAGTAAACCCATCATATTTATACTGATATATAGGCCTAGGAGCAGTGTTTCCACTAAACTTTGAAGGGGAAGAACTCCCTTATATGCTTTTTCACAAGCTAAGAGAAGCAGAGACTAGATATCTGACTATTGAGAGGGAATGCTTTATAATCAGATGGGAGCTATCTTACGGTCCTCTGCTGACGTATTTTTGGGGGCAGTTAGGTTCATAGGTTTACACAAGGTTACTAAGCTATCAGCACTAGAGCTTTCATAAGCCTAGCTATGTTAATCCTGGGTTCCCCCAATTGTCCTTGGTTAGATGGACATACTTTGCAGATCAGCACCGACTACTCCTGTCCATGAGGGGCATGGGTGCCACCCCTGGGGGTGAATGTGTGGTCACCCATCCATTTCTCCAGGTTGCACTTGAATAGGGTCACTGAGGAACTCTGCTTCACATGAACTGGAATTTTATTCCAAAGCAACGGCAATCTCTGGGAGACATACCTGTTTCTCCAACATGTTTTGTTAATATCACTGGCAAGTTTGAGATATTTAGAGCGAGTGGCTCTAGTGCCATTTGTTTTGCAGATGTGCAGAATTTCTATCTGGTCAGTGACTGTCCTGTAGGTCAGGCACAAGTCACCTCTCAGTAGCCTATATGATACAGAGTACAGTGAAAGGGCTCTCAGTCTATCCATGTAGATCATAGTTTGGAGGCCCTATATCTTCCTATTGAGAAACCTCTGTGCTCTCCAGTTGCTGCAGGTGTCTGGTGAGATAAATCCACAGATGATTAAAGCTCTGATTTGTTAACAAACTGCTTCCTTTAATCGGTGTTACAGAGTTTGACTACTTCCACCTCATTTTGCCTATCATGTGATTCTGAGCAAGTCAGTTAACCAAACAGTGTTCCTGGTTCACCCATGAAAAGGGACTCTTCTGCTCAGTGAGCTTGCCCAGTTAACAACTGAATAAATAAAAATTATTCTGATACCACAATAAAATGTTCTATTCTTTTTAAGTGCCAGAGGATTATCATCATCCATCTGAGTTACCATCAACTCACACAGATGAGACATCAGTTTAATGTCTCACAAAAGGACAGTACCTGAGGAGTGCAGCACCTCTTTTATACTTCACTACAGTATCAGTCTAAAAAGGTGGTTGAGACTTCTGATGGCTCCTTGCACAACACAGTCTCATTTAATATACATCATTCTTATTTACATACTTCATCTCATAGGTTAGTACTAGGCTACCTGCACTTGTGAGAAATTTTTGAAAAAGCCTAGCCAATTACCCCATGTGAGAATCAAACCCTGACCCTTGTGCTTGTAAGGTAACCACCTTAACTATTATGCCACCCCCCCACCTCATGTTTTTTTCCAGTAGGAAGATGTTAGCCAAGCCAAAATTCTTTAGAAGAGATGGGTCTCACTTGAGACACCTAGTTAATAAACTGATTGCTTCAAGATTTACAAAATTAGTATTTAGTCCTGACCTAGAAAGTGCCAGCTTCAATCGGACTGGTTGCTAACATTTTAGTTATTAAAGAAACATAGTTTAACCGTGATAACCTTCATCTTCCTCTCAGACACAATATCAGGAAAATAAGAACTGGGAATGTGTAATTTCTGTTTATGTAAACAGTAACTTACAATATTCTCTTTTTAGTGACCATGAAATATTTTGTGTCTCTGTATATTTGTCTAAACCCATGATAAAAGTTGTAGGTTACTATAAGAGCTCCAGTTTATTTTCTGAATATGAGGATGTATTTATGGACTGTCTGCAGAAAAGTCTTCTTAAAGATACCATATCATAAATGAGGAAACAACTCCCTTAATAGATTGGTCAGTGAACATCTGATGTCCTTAAATTCACCACTGCAGTATTCTTTATTAATGGGATTCCCTGTTGTGAAGCCCTCCATCTGGCCAGTTTACAAAAGATTTCCACTGCTTTAAGGTACGCAGAACGTCGCCTGCTTACTCCTTGCATAAGGAAGGGCATAAAGATGACGTTCAGGCATACCATCCTCAGAACTTTTTTGCCACCTGTCTGAATGCTGTTTTAAGTGCTGGTCTGTTGCATACATCCGTTTTTCTGTTTGTTGGCCTTTTTGTGGTTGCTCCTGCTGCTGGAGCCATCACTGTTGCAGATAAGTACCCAGTTGGGTTTTTGATTACTTTTCTGTTTTGTTTAGTATTGTTTGGAGTTAATGTCATCCAGGAAGGGTAAATGCCAGTGTGGGAGACTGACTCCCCATAAAGACTGTCATGATAAATGTCTTTTTTTGTCTTGGTGCTTCTCACGACCATACGTCTTGTTCAATTTGTCAGGCGTTTATCCCCAAAACTCTTCATAGTAGGCTTTCTTCCCTTTCCTTGTACCTTGATAACCAGTGACTTAAGCTTCTTGCCATGGGTACTATGGATGGAACTTCCAGCCCAAAGGGTCAGCCGTCTGGGAAGACGAAGGTGCATAAGGTAAGGCCGGAATCTTCTGCTGTCCAGCCTCTGCCAGGTGTTTCTCCTGAGGTTATTATGCACCCAGAGGTTCACTCGGTTGTTTTGTTAGATCCTTCTACCATGTCTGGGTTGGAGGCCGGTGAGGATATGACAGGCAGCATGTCCGATGAGGCTTTGCAGGTGTCCGTTTTGGGCATTCAGAAGGAGCCATGGTTGACTGTTTCCAAGGGGTCTGATGGGGTTCGGCATTTTCTCTTTTGGGAAGAGGGTCCTACTGCTGTTGAGGAATGCTGTCCTGAGTCCAGGCCTTCTCAGGTTTCCAGGACAGATGTCCCTTTGAAGAAGAAACAGAAAACTAACCATGTTTCTTCTGCTCCTAGGGATCCACAAAGTGAGTGGCAGGCCTTTACTCAGGGGTTAATGCTTTACTGTTACTGCAGCCTCCTCAAGGGGTTTCAGTTCCTGCTCCTCCTTAGTCCGCCTCTTCCCCTAAAAGGCCCAGAGACTTCCACTCTTCTGAGGTGGATTCTGATGATGACTCCCCAGAGGGCTCTGGGGCTTCCTCCTCCCAGGTTTCTTCTTGAGCTTTTGCACTCTCCCATTAGTAAAGAATACTGCAGTGGTGAATGTAAGGACATAGTAGAGTTGTGTAAAGCCTTACCATAATGGTAGATGTCCTTGCCTTCACCACTGCAGTATTCACTCCCTCCCTCCACCCCCCGGTCTTTTTCCCTTTCTGGCTGTGCAGATTCTCCTTGGTTTTCCTTGGACTGCTGTTCCTACTGGGGCAATCTGTTCTGAGGATGGTACACCTGAATGTCACCTTTATGCCCTTCCTTACGCAAGGAGTAAGCAGGTGATGTTCAGCATTTTGTTCCTTCCAGCTGAGTAGTACATATAACTAGCATAAAAAATCCTGGTGGAAAATAAAATTAATAGACTGTGTAATAATACACGACATCACTGGAATATACACAAGAAGCTTCCTTCATCTAGTAGTAAGGAAAGACTTTAAAAGTAATGAAGGTCTGGCTAGAGCCATTCAAACCAGTAAAGCATTATATAAGAGGGATTTAGCCACTAACACATTCTGTAATTAAAAAAAAAAACATTGTATACATATATAAAGGATCACTTAACCAGACAGGAACTATCTGCCAACTTATATTCATTGACAGGGTTATGAAGGATAATCTTGACATGGCTAATGCAGCGAGTAAAACTTTTGCTTCTTATCAGTCACATATTAAATGCACTAATGCAGTACCAATAATTGCTTCAGCATCACTGGATATTACAGATCAACAATTTAACTGGCATTCTTAAGAAAGTTTTTGAAGAGCTCCTATTGAAACTGATTGAGTGGGTTGACTTAAACCAGCATGGGTTTATCTCCAGTAGGTCTTGAACCTTAAATCTTACACAGCATTATCAGATATTTTGTTACCAATTTACATAGCCCTGATAAGGCTGCATATTGAAAATACACATAATTTGTATTGAATGGTTAACATAAAAAGTTGGAATGTAGTCAATGAACAGTCACTAAAAGATCAGCAAAGTGAAAAGTTAAGTTATACAAAATACCAATAGACATTAAATGTAGTTCCTGTCTATTATGCATTTCCCAAGGCTTTTAAGAGCCAGCATTGTAGTATTACAGGGGTTAGTTTGACGTACTTTATTTATTTGTTTGCCTTTGTTTACCGGGATGGTCGACTGGGCCATAGTGAGCCCATTTTCAGTGGAGGCCCAGGGAGAAAAGCTCCACACTAAGATACACAGTAGTATATATATTCAATATAATAGGTCAATGATCCCTCTTTTAACTCACACAATAATAATTTATTTTGCCTACAGATAGCGTAAATCCCAAGATGAAGGGTAGAGGAGATCATATTAAAGTAAAAGAATGCTGATGCCTCCCCAGAGAAGTTAAAGTAGCCAAGCATCTGTTTAACTGTTAAAATCAGGGTCGGTGGTTTACTATTGTTCATTCAAACGTATTCCTTTGTAAACTAGAAACAGACTCATTGATGTTCCACCTTAGAACAGTGAGTCAGAAAACTGAATGTTTAAATATAAATGCTCAACAAATGTAGTCTCATAAATGTTCTGTATTAAGGCAGAATCAGCTGCCTATCCATAGGGTCAAGACACATGAACTAAATCCCTGCTTTATGTTAGTTTTAGCCACTACCTTCTCACACTACTTAAGGTTCAGAATCCCAGTATCGATGCACCCAGATCATTTTCTACACCAGACATAAGAACTGCAACCTCATCAAGCAAACTCACTCTGTTGCACAGCAACTTTTTATTGGTTACAAGATCCAGATAAACCTCTGCACTTGTAATATCCAAGTCTGGCATTTTGTCCTAAGGAATGTTGCAAGCAAACACAACTGTCCAAGCATTGTCTTGATGTTGCTTTATCCCCATGTTTATTGAAAAAGTTTAGACCAACTTAGAAATAAAGCCACGGTAACAGCAAACGGGAAAATAAGTAACCTGGGGAAGCTACTGACTCATTCCCCAGCCCACCATCCTTACTTGACAAGAGTCTTGCAAGTCTTGCAGATTAAGAAGCAAGTTATACTCTGAGCTCCGTGCATGCTAGAAATGAACAAATCAGTTTATGGGACACAAAACAGAGTGTATGTATACTCTGAAGATGATGAGTATCAATTAATAATATAAACAATTCAGTTTTCTACTTACTATGTCACATCACCTCTCAAATTTACTGTACAGGAATCCCCTTCAGGAAAAAATACACTATAGTCTATTTTGCAAACAAATCATGCCATAATTCATGTCAAATTATTTATTTTTACTTATGTCACCTCCTCCCTGTCATTTACCATACAGGGATGGAAAAGAATTATACAACATAGTATCTTTCAAATGAATCATGCCATAATGTATATCAAACTGTAAGATCCACAAACCTAATGCACTTTTATGTTTGTTTATTTGTTTGCTAACTGACTAAGTGGGCTGGTCATTCTGACACTTTTCATCCATGGCCTGGGCTCCAGTAGCAAATAACATTACTAAGTCTTCTTACAAAGTACAACATTTCTCAGTAGGTTATTCTGGATGCTGTAAATATTGTATAAATTATTTAACTGTACATGCATGTATAAATATTGGTCCAGAGTAAGTCTTCTTACAAAGTACAACATTTCTCAGTAGGTTATTCTGGATGCTGTAAATATTGTATAAATTATTTAACTGTACATGCATGTATAAATATTAGTCCAGAGTAAGTCTTCGTACAAAGTACAACATTTCTTATAGGTTCATAGGTTTATACTAGGCTATCTGCCCTAAGGCATTTATAAGCATAGCCCAAAGTTTTGTGGCTTACGCCACCCCTTATATGAAAAAATACTGTGCCCATTAGTTTGTTGTGCCTCTGTCCAGCAGTGACACAGAGATGATTCCCGGGGTAAACCTACGATCTCCCATCCACAGGTCAAGATTTCTCTTGAACAGAGCCAGCGAGGTGCTCTGCCTCACATGGACTGGGATTTTATTCCACAGCATAGGGAGTCTCTGAGTGATAAATCTATCCCTCCAGCATGTCCTATTTATATCCGTGCTAAGGTTTAAGTTGATTGCTCTAGTGGTTTTGGTGGATTTGGATTTTTTGAGGTGGAGCATGTCCATTAATTCCGGGTTGGACATGGCCTTGTATGTCAGGCACATGTCACCTCTGAGCAGACGGTATGCGACTGAATAGAGCTGGAGTTTCTTCAATCTGGCAGCATATGACAGATTCTGGAGTCCCTTTATCCTTTTGGTGAGGAACTTTTGGGGTCTCTCCAATTGCTGCAGATGTCGGGTGAGATCCACCCGAATGGGGCATTGTACTCGATCATTGGTCTGATAAGTGAAGAGTACAGGGGAACAATGACCTCACTAGATCTGGATGTGAATCCCTTCATGATCAGGTGGGCAATGTAGAAGGTCTTTCTAACCACTTTAGCAACGTGAGTGTCAAAAGAAAGGCCACTGTCAACCTGGGTCCCCAGGTCCCTGATAACCTCTTCTGTGCTTAGTGGATTGCCACCTATATGGTAGCTTGGGGTTACCTTGTTTTTCCCGAAGGGTATGACTATACATTTTTTGGCGTTTAACTTCAGGCCATGGCTCTGGCACCAGCTATCTGTTTCCGTGAGTCCCTTCCGAAGGATATCCGTGCTTGATGCACTTTCCACTATGGCGCCCAGTTTGCAGTCGTCTGCAAACTTTGTCAGTCAACGTCCTCCCATGTTGGCCTGTACTTCTGAGAAGTAGATACCGAACAATAGGGGGCCAAGGACCGAGCCTTGTGACCGGCTTGGAGTCTGACATAGCACCAGCAACTCTAACCCTTTGGGTTCTGTCCTTAAGCCAGTTTGCAACCCATCTTGTGATATATGGGTTTACATTTAAGCTGGTAAGTTTTTCTACAATACCCGAGTGGGGTATTGTGTTGAAAGCCTTTGCAAGGTCAAGGTAGGCTGTATGGACTGCCTTTCCCTCATCAATGGCCTTGGTGACTGTTTCGAAGAAGTCGACCAAGTTCAAAAGGCATGATCTGCCCTTGACGAAGCCAAACTGGGTCAGGTCCAATGTCTGCAAGTCCCCTATATCTTTGTTTATGAGCTCCATTATGATCCTCTCCATAGCTTTGCAGACTAGACTTGTTAAGCTTATGGGGCGGTAATTACCAGGGTCCGTAGAGGCACCACCTTTGTGGAGTGGGACCACAGTTGCCATACGCCACTCCTTGGGCACGTATCCTGTGGTAAGGCTGAGATTAAACAGCTGCCTTATGTGCGGGTTTAATTCCTCATTTAGCTCGTGTAGCACACAGCCGGGAACACCATTGATGCTGTGTTTTTAGCTTTAGAGAGAGCAGCTTTCACCTGCGCATTTGAGATGTCTGGGAGGCTACACTCCGCTGGGATAGTTATCTCTCCTTTAGGGGAGGGGGGTGAAGTTTGCACTGAACCTGTCTGCCAGTATGTTGGCAATGTCTGTAGGTTCAGTGATTTTTGTATCATTTTGGACTAATTCTGAGCATATTTGGGAGTTTCCACCCAGGTTCCTAACATAGCTGAAAAAGGCCTTATGATTGCCCTTTGAATCCATGGCAATTTTTCTCTCAAAATTGGCCTTAGTTGATTTTATGAGTGCTCGTATTTTTTTACTAATAATGATCAGGGTTGACTTCCCTTTTATGGATTTTGTTCTATCATGTAATAGCTTTCTCCTCTTATTGTAAAGTTTGTTAATGGCTGGGGTCCACCAGACTGGACGTTTGCCCTTTGTGGAAAGAGTCTTGGTTTTATTTGGGATTGCCTGATCCATGCAGTCCTGGAGGTGTTCATAGAAGGCATTTGTAAGGGCTTCCGCAGCTTGGGTTGTGGTTTCCACTGGCTCAGGGGCCTTGAAGGATACCACACCAGTCTTAAGTAGTGTGAAGTTTGCTTTAGAGAAGTTCTTCACTGTGGTCTTTTTTATTTGGGGTGGTGGCGGGATGTGGATTTTCATTGAGATTAGTTTATGATCAGATCTCACCAATGAGGGATATACTTCCGGTGTGGAGCATTTTGTCCCCATGTTTGTGATAATGAGATCTAGTATATTTTCTCCTCTCGTGGGAACAGTGACTAGCTGTTCCATGGCATTTGAATTTATGAACTCCAGGAAACGTTGGGCTAGAAAGTTAGGGCTTGAGTAATGTTCCCAGTCTATATTCGGGTAGTTGAAGTCACCCAATATGATGGTGTTTGGAGATACATTTATACCCTCCAGTGTCTTCTGGAAGGCTGTGTGGGGTTCCTGAGTTTGAGAGGGTGGCTTGTAGCATGCTACAATTTGTAGAGCAGTTTTGCCTATAGTTAGTTGCACCTGGATGGTTTCCGAAGCTTCGTGCGTTGCCACCAACCTGGAGGTGTGGGTATCCTTTATGAATATGGATACACCCCCTCCTTTTGTGGTGTGGTCCGGGTTTTGGGGCCGGAACGCATGATATGAGGTAAAACCTAATAGTGCCGGGGTGCTCTCATGAGCCTTGAACCAAGTTTCAGTTACAGCACAGACATCGATGTTCTCCATACTGAGAAGGGCCTCGAGTGCGTGCATTTTGAGATTTAGACTTCTGGCATTGAGCAGCATTACCCTCAGATTCTTCCCATTTTTGTTTTCTAGGGTGGTAGGTTTAGAATTTGAGCCTTGCCTAAAAAAGGCACTATGGGGGTGGCAAGAGCCTTAGCCAATATCCGGAATCCCAGGGGTGACAGGTGCAAGCCGTCCCTCATGAAGCAGCGTGGCTTGTCAAGCATGTCATCCCAGGCAGACAGACACTGGATCCCCTTTGAATGACACCAGACATTAAGCCAATTGTTAAAGCTGATCATCTTGTCTCTATATTGTGGCATCATTCTTGGTGAAGGAAGGATACTGCTCAGGGTCAGGGTCATACCTGCCTGGGCTACATAATCAGAGAGCTCCTCTATGTCTCTTTTCATGTAGTCCAGGGAGGTAGGTCTCAGGTCGTTCACGCCAGCATGGACAATGACTGTGTCATATTTGTACTTGCCGTGGAGTGACCTGAGTGCTTGTGTTATGTGGCGGATTCTAGCGCCCGATAGGCAGCTTACTGTGACCCTCTCCTTGTTCAGCCTGGTGAGTGGTACGTCAGTGTGTCTGACTATGGAGTCACCTATGACAAGTATGTTTGGTGTTGTATTTGGCCTTAAGGGCTGTGACTGCTTTGCACACTGATTTTGTGGTTTATGTGTTGCTTGTGGGGTGTCTTGAGATAGCAGTTGTTTGGGTGTCTGCTTTGGAGGCCTCTGCTGTTTAGGTAAATTTTTACTCAGAGCCTCCGAGTATGTCTTTGTGTGTTTATGTGTTTGATTCAGTGGTGTGGTAGCATTATGTGAGGCTGGTTTTGTGGTGTGTGTAGTTGCCTTCTCCTCCTGTCTGGTCTTGCCAGTCCTGAGTTGAGAGAGCTCAGCCTCCAGTTTGGCTAAATAGCTGCATCTCTCGCAAGTATTTGTGTTATGTGGGAGGAGGAGAGGGTTGTCTGTATACATGAGGCAGTTATAACATTGCCTCAAGATTACCAGATTCACCAGCTGGACCGGAGAGGAGATTGACAACTGACCTTTGGACATGCTAGAATAATATTGGGAATTCCTTAATAATTGAAAACAAGGGCCAGTGGGGAGTGAGGGTGTAGTGCTTTTAATTTTTAGTGCTGACTTATATAATTGCTTTAGTGAGCAAGTGCCAGGTAACTTGAGTGCAATGTGTTACAAGTAACTAAATGCAAAAATGACAAACAGTAACTTTTTCTTTCAAGTGAAACAAGGAAATAAGTATAGTAAGCAATGCAGATATCACTAGTGATCCACAGAAGCGCTGAGAAGCCGCATATTAGGTGGAATTAGCGTTCCAAGCAAACAAACAACAAGCATATAAACAAAGCTAGATTCAGCAGGCCTGGATCTAGTCTATGCTACAGCAAACAAGGTGTACCAATTTCAGTAAGATACAGTTCAAATATTCAGGCACTATAAACCTTTAACCAGAAATTCCCAGCTCAGAAGGGCAGAGTCCAGCCTCTTCTCCCACAAGAGTGCAGACCACGAACCTTCTTAATGTAAAATAACTGGCCTGAAGCCCAAGTGCTTAAACCAGAACTAATACACTTGGACACTGGGCTCTCAATCAGCAGTTCCCAACTTAGAAGGATGAAAGCTACCTGTCCTGCCACCACAGTGCTTGCCACAAACCTTCCTAATGTAAAACAACTGGTCTGAAGCCCAAGTGCTTAATCCAAAAGACTTAGAATGATAGCTACACTTTAATCAAGTTACAACCAAGCAGTAATAAATACAATTGAATACTTTAGAGAATGTCTGGATTAGTGCTCAAGTTACACAAACAAAGCTAGATCCAGTAGGCATGCCACAGCAAACAAGGCGCACCAACTTCAGTAAGAAGCAGTTCAGATATGCATGCACTATAAGCCTTTAACCAGAAATTCCCAGCTCAGAAGGGCAGAGTCCAGCCTCTCCTCCCACAAGAGTGCAGACCACGAACCCTCTTAATGTAAAATAACTGGCCTGAAAGCCCAAGTGCTTAAACCAGAATTAATACACTTTTAGAATAACAGACACTGAGCCCTCAATCAGCAGTTCCCAACCTAGAAGGATGTAAGCTACCTGTTCTGCCACCACAGTGCAGACCACAAACCCTCTCAGTGCAAAACAACTGGTCCGAAGCCCAAGTGTTTAAACCAAAAGGCTTAGAATGAGTTACACCAAGCAGTAATAAATACAATTGAGTATTTTTAAGATGATGCAAAAGTAAAATGAAGTAGGTAGAAACACAAGTACAGTAAAAGCAGATGAATTTTTTTTTTTTAATCTGAACAAGTGCTGAGATCAAAGAAACAGATCTGAGTGCTGAAACTAAAAAACTGGCTAGTTATAAGAAAAAAAACAAGCTAGAAGGCTTCCCCTCAAACACAGAAGGGCTTGGGGGCTCAGAAGCCTACAAATAGTCTATACCACTTAACAGGAAAGGCAGGAAATAAGCTTAATTTTTTTTTGTCTGTTTCCCAGATGCTCTCTTTGTACACAGTAGGAGTGCCTGAAATTGGAATATGATCTCACTGTACTCAGTTGAGTGAGCAAATGAGATGGGCCCAGAGGCAGGCTGAGGGGCGGGCAGTTTCAAGGCCACTAAGATTAACACCAAAACAAAAACAGGGAGGGTAGGTGGGAATAACTGAAGAGCAGAGTTAAAACTGCCAGTTCAGTTAATATTCCTACAACACAGTTTAAATCAAATTAAATGCTGTATTTTTTTAAAAAAAAAGTGCAGATAAAGGTACTTAAATTCTCTTATACGTCCAGTTGAATATAACCAAGTTCTTAGCCGGCCAAAGCTGAGGTTTTTAAGCAGAAAATATTTCACACTGTACCACTTAAATAGGCAAGGACAGGAAATCCAAGAATGTGGCTACCCCCACACCTGTAATTCCTAGCAAATAACAAAATTCAGCAAATACTAACTTCAGTTCAAGTTACTGAAGAGCAGAGTTAAAACAGACAGTTCGGTTAATATTCCTACAACACAGTTTAAATCAAATTAAATGCTGTATTTTTTTTAAAAAAAGTGCAGATAAAGGTACTTAAATTCTCTTATATGTCCAGTTGAATATAACCAAGTTCTTAACCGGCCAAAGCTGAGGTTTTTAAGCAGAAAATATTTCACACTGTACCACTTAAATAGGCAAGGACAGGAAATCAAAGAATGTGGCTACCCCCACACCTGTAATTACTAGCAAATAACAAAATTCAGCAAAGACTAACTTCAGTTCAAGTTACTGAAGAGCAGAGTTAAAACTGCCAGTTCAGTTAATATTCCTACAACACAGTTTAAATCAAATTAAATGCTGTATTTTTTTTAAAAAAAGTGCAGATAAAGGTACTTAAATTCTCTTATACGTCCAGTTGAATATAACCAAGTTCTTAGCCGGCCAAAGCTGAGGTTTTAAGCAGAAAATATTTCACACTGTACCACTTAAATAGGCAAGGACAGGAAATCAAAGAATGTGGCTACCCCCACACCTGTAATTACTAGCAAATAACAAAATTCAGCAAACACTAACTTCAGTTCAAGTTACTGAAGAGCAGAGTTAAAACTGCCAGTTCAGTTAATATTCCTACAACACATTTTACATCAAATTAAATGCTGTATTTTTAAAAAAAAAAGTCTAGATAAAGGTACTTAAATTCTCTTATACGTCCAGTTGAATATAACCAAGTTCTTTGCCGGCCAAAGCTGAGGTTTTTAAGCAGAAAATATTTCACACTGTACGACTTAAATAGGCAAGGACAAGAAATCAAAGAATGTGGCTACCCCCACACCTGTAATTACTAGCAAAAAACAAAATTCAGCAAACACTAACTTCAGTTCAAGTTACTGAAGAGCAGAGTTAAAACTGCCAGTTCAGTGAATATTCCTTCAAAACAGTTTAAATCAAATTAAATACTGTATTTTTTAAAAAAGTGCAGATAAAGGTACTTAAATTCTCTTATACGTCCAGTTGAATACAACCAAGTTCTTAGCCGGCCAAAGCTGAGGTTTTTATGCAGAAAATATTTCACACTGTACTACTTAAATAGGCAAGGACAGGAAATCAAAAAATGTGGCTACCCCCACACCTGTAATTACTAGCAAATAACAAAATTCAGCAAACACTAACTTCAGTTCAAGTTACTGAAGAGCAGAGTTAAAACTGCCAGTTCAGTTAATATTCCTTCAACACAGTTTAAATCAAATTAAATACTGTATTTTTTTTAAAAAAAGTGCAGATAAAGGTACTTAAATTCTCTTATACGTCCAGTTGAATATAACCAAGTTCTTAGCCGGCCAAAGCTGAGGTTTTTAAGCAGAAAATATTTCACACTGTACCACTTAAATAGGCAAGGACAGGAAATCAAAGAATGTGGCTACCCCCACACCTGTAATTACTAGCAAATAACAAAATTCAGCAAATACTAACTTCAGTTCAAGTTACTGAAGAGCAGAGTTAAAACTGCCAGTTCAGTTAATATTCCTACAACACAGTTTAAATCAAATTAAATGCTGTATTTTTTTTAAAAAAAAGTGCAGATAAAGGTACTTAAATTCTCTTATACGTCCAGTTGAATATAACCAAGTTCTTAGCCGGCCAAAGCTGAGGTTTTTAAGCAGAAAATATTTCACACTGTACCACTTAAAAAGGCAAGGACAGGACATCAAAGAATGTGACTACCCCCACACCTGTAATTACTAGCAAATAACAAAATTCAGCAAACACTAACTTCAGTTCAAGTTACTGAAGAGCAGAGTTAAAACTGCCAGTTCAGTTAATATTCCTACAACACAGTTTAAATCAAATTAAATGCTGTATTTTTTTTAAAAAAGTGCAGATAAAGGTACTTAAATTCTCTTATACGTCCAGTTGAATATAACCAAGTTCTTAGCCGGCCAAAGCTGAGATTTTTAAGCAGAAAATATTTCACACTGTACCACTTAAATAGGCAAGGACAGGAAATCAAAGAATGTGGCTACCCCCACACCTGTAATTACTAGCAAATAACAAAATTCAGCAAACACTAACTTCAGTTCAAGTTACTGAAGAGCAGAGTTAAAACTGCCAGTTCAGTTAATATTCCTACAACATAGTTTAAATCAAATTACATACTGTATTTTGTTTAAAAAAAGTGCAGATAAAGGTACTTAAATTCTCTTATACGTCCAGTTGAATATAACCAAGTTCTTAGCCGGCCAAAGCTGAGGTTTTTAAGCAGAAAATATTTCACACTGTACCACTTAAATAAGCAAGGACAGGAAATCAAAGAATGTGGCTACCCCCACACCTGTAATTACTAGCAAATAACAAAATTCAGCAAACACTAACTTCAGTTCAAGTTACTGAAGAGCAGAGTTAAAACTGCTACTCTTAGTAGGTTATTCTGGATGCTGTAAATATTGTATAAATTATTTAACTATTAATTTATTTATTTAATTATTTAACTGTACATGCATGTATAAATATTGATCCGGATTCACAAATGCCTACAGTCGGTGCACACGCTCGTACATGATCTATGTTCAAGAACATCCCTACCACAATTCTTGTGCTGTCTATTCACTCAGAAAGCTTACAGTAAGTCTAGGTGTAGAAGTAGTCTGCACATTGTGGTAACCTTTATGAATCCCTCTTGATATTTAAGATTGCAAGAAAATCAATAAGAAGATAAAAATTAGTAGGAAGGGGGTGTGAGTTATGCTTACGTTGTCGTTTTAGTCAGAATGATGTACACTTAGTGTAGGAGTTAATTAATCCAGCCTAATTTTTTTCAGTGCTTGCTTACTCATTGTGTTTCTGTTCATCATTGGGCATTACTGTATTTGTTCACCAATGTAATTTTTTTTATGTATTTCACTATCTTTCATAAGAAATGTATCATCATACTTCATGTACTGACTTGCTTTGATCCCAGGTCATGAATGATTGCGGGATTAAGGATCATTCCTAGGTATTCCTGACTTTCTGACTGGTTAAAATAATTACATTATTTAAGTATCTTTGGTGAAGAAGGGTTGTATATTGGTTAATTTCTGAGCTGTAGTAAAGAGCATGGTCAGAGAATTGTTTAGGGGGTTATGGCAAGTTTGCTACACTTGGACTGTAGCTTGGAAAAGTTGTAAAAACATAACAACATCAAATGGGATAGGTTAATCTGAGCACAAAAAGGGAAAGTACCTAGGCTTAAAATGGTCTGCAAGGGCAGCTAGTCTAGTACTTTCTTATGAACCTATAGCGGTGTAAATTTTTGTTTCGTCAATGCATTATATTACCTGAGTTTATGTAATTTACGAAGAAACATGACCCTTGTTTTCAACAGCTGACCTACAACTGTGCTGACATTTATTCCTGCATCACAGTAGCCTGTGCATCCTGAGTCATTTATCTCATTATGGCAGCAGCAGTTAACTGAATTAAACAATAGCTCCAGCAGAAGTAAATGTTTCCAGGTGCATGATATAAAAGTATTTTACTCAACAAATTAAAAAAAGTGGCACTGACTATTATATTATCGTAGTCCGAGATAATTTGTTTGTATTTGTTTCTGAATTTACTGTAGCTTAGAAGTGAGAAACTAATGTATGTATTTGTACATTACACTCTGCTTGATTGTACATTTCCCTTTGCCTGTTCACTGAAATGTATCCATCCACAATCCCTTTATCCCATTTTTGCACATGGGGTCATGGTGTCACTTCAACAGTGACAATCATTCATGGCATGGTTTACACCGCTGGGTGGCTAGCCCTGCCACGGTAATTCTTCCACAACTACATGCAAAGACAGTAAGGTCTGCCTACTGCAAGTCACCATATGGACCAAAATCAATCAACCCTCCCAAGAATGGTGGCCACAAATTGTGTGTGTTGCTATGCACAATCACTGCCCAGGAAAGGGCTGAGCAGCCAAAATTGTTCTGCTGTTATGCAGGCCTCTTCATGAATATACACACTTTTTTGTATGTAATTAGTCTAAACTAGACTATTACTTGCATTTCTATATTTTACGTTTGTGAAATGTTTTGTATTTCACCCAGGCTAAGCCTGAAATTGGTCAGTATTGATCAGTGCAATACCCCGGTAAACAAAAAAATAAGTAACTGGTAATATGTTATGTCAATCAGGGTTAAGTCTGATCCCTATGACCTCTTATTGCATGACATGTGACTGCAAGCAAGTCACTTAACATACAATACTCACAAAGATGGGAAATTCTGCTTATTTATTTCAGACAAATTGCCAACAAATCAGGAATAACAACAGCCAAAAATCCACCAAATAGCAATTTATTGTAAAACTCTGACGTCTCGGCCACAGCCTTCAAGGAGTATTGCCAACAAATACATTATTTTGCTTACTCTAGAAGATGTTTATTGGTCAATGCTTATTTATGATGTCATCCTGATTAATTCAGCTAATAGTACTAAGATTGTGATAACACTGCAATATTCATCATACTAAAATTAGATGATAATGTTGAAGCAAACATACATGAACCAAGGCTGTCGTTACCTAGAAAATTCGAACCCTTTTATGGTAACAATGTTTCTCTGACAAAAGGCAACAACTTATAGGTTCATAGGTTCATACTAGGCTATCTGCCCTAGGGGCATTTATAAGCCTAGCCAAAGTATGTTTGGCTTTCGCCACCCATTTTAAATTAATTTTGCTATGCCCTTTTTCAAGGTTAGTATACTGTGCCTCTGTCTAACAGTGACACAGAAGTGATACCCGGGGTAAACCTATGATCTCCCATCCACTCATCAAGATTCCTCTTGAAGAGAGTCAATGAGGGACTCTGCCTAACCTGGACTGGGATTTTATTCCATAGTGAAGGGAGCCTCTGGGTTATGAATCTGTCCCTCCAGCATGTCCTATTTATTTCAGTGCTGAGGTTCAAGTCTTTCGAGCATGTAGCTCGATGGGATTTGGATTTTTTGAGGTGCAGCATGTCCCTTAATTCCAGGTTGGACATGGCCTTATAAGTCAGGCACAGGTCACCTCTGAGCAGGCGGTATGCCACTGTGTAGAGCTGGAGTTTCTTTAACCGGGCAGCATATGGCATCTGTTTGAGCCCTTTGATCCTCTTGGTGAGGTACTTTTGGGGTCTTTCCAGTTGCTGCAGGTGTTTGGTAAGGTACATCCCAAAAGGGGCATTGTACTCGATTATGGGCCTGATGAGGGATGAGTAAAGAGGCACGATGACCTCCCCTAATCTAGATGTGAATCCCTTCATGATTAGGTGGGCTATATAAAATGTTTTTCTAACCACTTTGGCCACGTGGTTGTCAAATGAGAGATTACTATCAACTTGGGTCTCCAGGTCCCTAATGACTTCTTCTGTACTTAATGGATTACCACCTATGTGGTAATTTGTGGGCACTTTGTTTTTGCCAAAGGGGATGACTATACACTTTTTGGCGTTTAGCTTGAGGCCATGGCTCTGGCACCAGTTGTCTGTTTCTATGAGGCCCTTTTGGAGGATGCTTGTGTCGGCTAGAGAGTCGATTATGGCGCCCAGTTTGCAGTCATCTGCAAACTTGGTCAGCCACAGTCCTTCCGTGTTGGCCTGTACCTCCGAGAAATATATACCAAACAAGAGAGGTCCCAGGACTAAGCCTTGTGGAACGCCACTTGTAACTGGTTTGGAGTCTGACATGGCTCCAGCAATTCTAACCATGTGGGTTCTGTCCTTGAGCCAGTTTGCAACCCATCTAGTGACATAGGGGTTTATATTTAAGCTGGTGAGCTTATCTATAATGCCTGAGTGGGGTATTGTATCGAAGGCTTTTCGAGGTCCAGATAGGCTGTGTGGACCACCTTCCCTTCGTCAATGGCCTTGGTGACTGTTTCAAAGAAGTCAACCAGGTTTAAGAGGCAGGATCTGCCCTTAACAAAGCCAAACTGGGTAGGATCCAGTGTCTGTAGGTCCCCAATATCTTTATTTATGAGGTCCATGATGATCCTTTCCATAGCTTTGCAGACCAAGCTAGTCAGGCTTATGGGCGATAGTTTCCAGGGTCCGTTGAGGCACCACCTTTGTGGAGAGGGACCACTGTTGCTGTACGCCACTCTTTAGGTACATATCCTGTAGTAAGGCTGAGATTGAACAGTAGTTTTATGTTTGGATTTAGCTCTTCTTGGAGTTCATGTAGGATGCAGCCTGGGACACCGTATGGTCCCATTGATGCTGTGTTTTTTGCTTTGGAGAGGGCGGCTCCCACCTGAGCATCTGAGATGTCGGGGGAGCAGCACTCTGCTGGGATAGATATTTGCCCTTTTGGTGGGGGGGGGGAGTTTGCGCTGAACCTGTCAGCTAGGATGTTGGCAATGTCTGTGGGATCAGTGTATTTTTTGTCATTTTGGACTAATTCTGAGCATATCTGGGAATTCCCACCCAGGTTCCTAACATAACTAAAGAAAGCCTTGTGATTATCTTTAGTGTCCTGTGCAATTTTTCTCTCGAAGCTGGCCTTTGACGATTTTATGAGTGCCCTTAGTTTTTTGCTAATACTGATCAGAGATGCCTTCCCTTTTTGGGATTTTGCTCTATCATGTAGTAGCTTCCTCCTTCTATTGTATAGTTTGTTTATGGCTGGGGTCCACCAGTCTGCCTTTGGAGGATTGGGTCTTAGTTTTATTTGGGATTGCATGATCCATGCATTCCTGAAGGTGTTCATAGAATGCATTTATAAAGGATTCTGCGGTCTGGGCCGTATTTTCCACAGGCCCGGGGGCTTTGAAGGATTCCACTTCGGTTTTGAGGAGTGTGAAATTTGCTTTAGAGAAGTTTTTCACTGTGGTTTTCTGGGCAGGGGGTGGGGTCAGGATGTGAATATCCAGTGAGATCAGTTTATGGTCTGATCTTACCAGTGAGGGATACACTTCTGGTCTGGAGCATAGAGTCCCCATGTTGGTGATGATCAGGTCCAGTATGTTTTCCCCTCTTGTGGGAGTGGTAACAAGTTGTTCCATAGCATTTGAGTTTATGAATTCTAGGAACCTTTGGGCAAGGGTGTTGGAGCTAGAGTAATGCTCCCCATCTATGTTTGGGTAGTTGAAGTCGCCCAATATAATGGTGTTCGGAGAGACCTTCATATTTTCCAGTGTTCTCAGGAAGGCTGAGTGGGGTTCCTGGGTTTGGGAGGGTGGTCTGTAGCAGGCTATAAACTGGAAGGCAGTTTTACCCACTGTTAGTTGCACATGGATAGTCTCTGATGCTTCGTGCTTATGCAATACTTCTTGTTCATTAGTCATTTAGTTGAATCTAACTCTTTCTGACCTCAAAGACATTAAAACATCAGGTCTATCTGTCTGTTTATTCATTACTCAGTGGCAGATTCAGAACAGCAATGGATGGGGGGGGCTACCACTCTCTAAAATCAGATGTCAGCAGTTATCCAGTACTAGACAGTGTCACATCTTGGTACACTCATCCCTCACTTTCTATTCAAGTTCTGTATATTTAAAAATATACATATGAAGCTATGAGCACCGAATTAGGTTCATAGGTAGGTACTAGGCTATCTGCCCAAAGGCATTTATAAGCCTAGCCGGAATGTGTTGGCTTTTGCTGCCCCCTTAGATTATTTCCCTGTGCCTCCGTCCAGCAGAGCCATTGACGTAATCTCTGGGGTAAACTTTCTGTTTACCATCCACTTGTCAAGGTTTCTCTTGAAGAGGGTTAGCGAGGAGCTCTGCCTAATGTGGATTAGAATCTTGTTCCAGAGTATGGGAAGTCTCTGGGACAGGAATCTATCCCTCCAACACGTCCTATTTATTGTTGTGGTGAGGTTTAGATCCCTGGAGCATGTGGCTCGAGGGGATATGGTTTCTTTACGTGGACCATGTCCATCAATTCTGGGTTGGACATGGCCTTGTATGTCAGGCAGAGATCACCTCTGAGTAGGTGATATGCAACCAAGTACAGCTGGAGTTTCTTCAGTCGAGCTGCATAGGGCATCTGCTTGAGGCCAGTGATCCTCCTGGTGAGGTACTTCTATGGTCTTTTCAGTTGGTGCAGGTGTCTTGTACGGCACATCCCAAATGGGGCATTGTACTTTATGATGGGTCTGATGAGTGATGCGTAGAGGGGCCCAATGACCTCTTTCGATCTGGATGCAAATCCTTTTGTGATTAGGTGGCCCACATAGAAGGATTTTCTAACCACTTTGGCAATGTGATTATCAAAGGAGAGGTTACTATCTACTTGGGTTCCCAGATCCCTTATTACGTCTTCCGTATTTAGGGGGCTACCACCTATTTGATAGTTTGTGGGTACTTTGTTTTTTCCAAAGGGGATGACTATGCATTTTGTGGCATTTAGCTTGAGGCCATGGTTTTGACACCAGGTATCTGTCTTAGTGAGACCCTTTTGGAGGATGTTTGTGTCAGCTGGAGAGTCAGTTATAGCCCCTAGTTTGCAGTTGTCTGCGAACTCGGTCAGCCATAGTCCTCCTGTGCTTGCCTGTACCTGAGAAGTATATGCCGAACAGGTGGGGTCCTAGGACTGAGCCCTGGGGAACGCCACTTGTAACCAGTTTAGAGTCAGACCTAGCTCCCGCAACTCTTACCATGTGGGTTCTGTCCATGGGTCAGTTGGCAACCCATCTCATGACGTAGGGGTTTATGTTCACGCTGGTGAGCCTGTCTATAATACCTGAGTGGGGAATGGTGTTGAAGGCCTTTGCGAGGTCTAGGTAGGCTGTGTGAACCATCTTTTCCTCATCTATAGCCTTGGTAACTGTCTCAAAGAAGTCCACCAGGTTTAGGAGGCATGATCTGCCCTTAACAAAGCCGAACTGGGTAGGGTTCAGTGTTTGGAGGTTCCAAATGTCTCTGTTAATGATATCCATGATGATGCGCTCCATAGCTTTGCAGACCAAGCTAGTCAGGCTTATAGGGTGATAGTTCCCGGGGTCCGTTGTGGCTCCACCTTCGTGGAGCGGAATAACTGTTGCTGTGCGCCACTTTGTGGGCACATAGCCTGTGAAAAGGCTGAGTTTAAACAGTGTGTTTAGGTGAGGGCTTAGTTCATCTTTGATCTTGTGTAGGATGCAGCCTAGAACACCGTCTGGTCCCATTGATACTGTGTTTTTGGCTTTGGAGAGGGCTGTTTTAACCTGAGTGTCTGTGATTTCAGGGGCTGTACATTCTTCTGGTATAGTTATGGGCCCTTTTGGGGCTGAGAGGGGGGTGAAGTTTGCACTGAACCTGTCTACCAGGATGTTGGCAATATCGGTTGGTTCAGTGTATTTTGTGCCATTCTGCTCTAGCTCCGAGCAAATTTGAGAATTGCCACTTAGATTCTTGACATAGCTAAAGAATGCCTTGTGGTTATCTTTGGAGTCCATGGCAATTTTTCTTTCGAAGCTAGCCTTGGATGATTTTATGAGGGATCATATTTTTTTTGCTGATACTGATCAGGGATGTCTTCCCTTCTTCGGATTTTACTCTTTTCTGTACTAGTTTCCTCCTTCTATTGTGTAGCTTGTTTATGGCAGGGGTCCACCAGACTGGTTTCCTTTTCTTGGAGGAGTGAGTCTTGGTTTTGTCTGGGATAGCATGATCCATGCATTCTTGTAGGTGCCCATAGAGTTTATTAGTGAAGGATTTTGCAGCTTGGACAGAATTATCCTTTAGCATGGGGGCTTTGAAACTTCCCACCTTGGTCTTAAGTAACGTGAAGTTTGCTTTAGAAAAGTTTTTCACGGTGGTTTCTTTGACTGCGGATGGTGGCAGAATGTGGATATCCAGAGTGATTAGTTTATGGTCAGATCTAACCAATGAGGGGTTGACATCCAGTGTGGAACACTGGTGATGACCAGGTCCAATATGTTGTCACCTCTGGTGGGGGTGTTGACCAGTTGATCCAGGGCATTTAAGTTTATAAATTCTAGGAAATGTTGGGCAAGGGAGTTTGTACTTCAGTAGTTCTCCCAGTTAATGTCTGGGTAATTTAAATCACCCAATATCAGGGTGTTTGGTAGGACCTTTATGTTTCCCAGTGTTTCCAGGAATGCGGAGTGGGAGTCCTGGGACATGGTGGGTGATCTGTAGCAAGCTATAATTTGAATAGCAGTTTTGCCCATTGTTAGTTGCACGTGGATGATGTCTGAAGCATCGTGCTGTGCCACTAACCTAGAGGTGTGGGTATCCTTGATGAATATGGATATTCCCCCACCTTTTGTATTTCGGTCCATGTTTTGTGGCCGAAATGTATGGTATGAGTTGTAGTCTGGTAATGCTGGGGTCCTCACTGGAGCCTTAAACCAGGTTTCTGTTACTGCACATTTTCTCCATACTGAGGAGTGCCTCGAGTGCGTGCATTTTCAGGTTTAGAATTCTGGCACTTAGTAGCATTACCTTCAGTTTTTTGTTACTTGTGCTATTTACAGTGGTAGGTTTGTCTTTTGAGCCTTGCCTAAAAAAGGCACTCTGGAGGTAGCAAGAGCCTTGGCCAGTATTCGAAAGACTAAGGGTGACAGGCGCAAGCTGTCTCTAGCGAAGCAGCGTGGCTTGTCGAGCATGTCATCCCAGGCTGACAGACACTGGCTCCCCTTCGAATGACACCAGAAGCTTAGCCAATTGTTGAAATTGATCATTTTTTCTCTATACCGTGGTATAATTCTTGGTGAGGGCAGGGTGTTACTCAGGGTCATACCGGCCTGGCTACGTGATCAGAGAGCTCCTCCATGTCTCTTTTCATGTAGTCCAGGGAGGTACGGCTCAGGTCATTCACACCAACATGGACAATGACAGAGTCATATTTGTACTTGTTCTGGTGTGACCTGAGTGCTTCTGTTATGTGGCGGATCCTGGCACCCGACAGGCAGCTAACAGTAACCTTCTCCTTGTTCAGCCTAGTGAGTGGGACGTCAGTGTGCCTGACTATAGAGTCACCTATTACTAGTGTGTTGGGTATGTTATTTTGCCTTAAGGGCTGTGATTGCATGGCACACTGGTTTTGTGAAGTATGTGTTTCATGGTTTGTGTTGGGGGGGTGGAAGTTGCTTGGATGTCTGCTTTGGAGGTCTGTGTTGCTTTTGCAGATTTTTATTTAGAGCCTCCGAGTATGTTTTCATGTATTTATGTGTGTTTTTTGCCGGTGGTGGTTTCATAGGTCTATGTGAGACTGGTGGTGTGATGCAAGTAATTCCCTTCTCCTCTTGACTGCCTGGTCCAGTCTTGGATTGAGATAGCTTAGCCTCCAGTTTGGCTGTATAACTGCATCTACCACACATATTAGTGTTTGGTGGAAGGAGGAGAGGGTTGTCTATGTAGATGAGGCAATTGTAACATTGCCTCAAAATACCCAGACTCACCAGTTGGACCGGAGAGTACAGCTGAAACTGCCCTTTGGGCATGCCTGGATAGGTACAGTGAACTGATTTACTGATTGGCTGGTAAGGTCGAATAGAGAGCCTTGTCCTTCTCTACAGTATAGGGGGGTCTAGTGCTAAGGTTTATTAGTGCTTGCTATGAGTTTTGAGCAAGTGCCAGGATGAGAAGTGAATGGTTTGAGTGCTTAAGTTGAAATTTTGTCTAGTTCCAAGGGAAAAATTGAAGAGTACACTTTGTGGAGCCAGGAATACTTATACCCTAGCTAACCGGCGCTGCCCAGCATACAACACCGCACAAATGCGAGTTTTATAGCAGGGAAATGAAAGAGAGAGACATTAGCCCAAAATGACTAATAAACTACTCATTTCTAGGCTGAAACCACTCCTCCAGGGACAGATAGGCTGCTCAAAGCTCCCTCTCTTACAGTGAACAGAGAAACTTCCTTCTATCCAAGTAAGGTATGGGCAAACATAAGCAAATACATTTCATACAGACATTAAAGGCATAAGCAGAATTTATAACAGTAGGTATTCATTTTAGACAAAAGTAATTTCTTATTTCACTTACCCCCCCCCCCCCCAAGGTCTGTCTGCACCATCTGGATGAAATCATCCTGTATTTCCATATCTTGTCTTAGTCTTCAGTTCTTTCAGCACACTAACTTTACAATAATTCACTGAAATAAAGTGATTAAGCCAGAAGTCTGGGTACTTGGTCTGTCCCCAGAAGCCTTGGGGTTCTAGATTCTCTAAGGTGCATTTTATGAGATGTTTTTTTAATCTTTTGATCCAATAAAGGCCTGAATAAAAATCTTGTCTAAGGAAAGAAATAAGCTGTGTAGAATGTTTAAGATTAAAATAATATTTCCCAATAAAATCAAAAGACAAGTGTTTATGATACACAAGTTGTTTGTCTTTTCAGCTTTTCCCGGTTAGGGGTCGCCACAGCAGAACTCTGGTCTGCTAATGATTGGCAGTAGATTTTTATGGTGCCGAGTTGCCAGCCCGACACCCAACCTTCAGCAAAGGCATGGCCATTCACGCATGTCTTTCGGAGGCCACTCGACCGTGGGGAGAACATGCAGACTCCACATAGAAGGCACTCCAGCTGAGAATTGAACAGGAGAACCTCTTGCTGTGAACTAACAACACTACCGCTGTACTACCGCAGATCTTTATGGTACACAAGTCATATCTAGAAATAGTGTTTACCTTCCTAACCTCCCCAAAATAGTCACCTTCTATGAACTACTTTGATGTTGGATCAAGATGAAAGTGAAAGGACAGGGGGCTACACTCATACATTTTACACTGTTGCTATGATTCATGTAACAGCATGCCCACTTATTCCTACCACCACAGGATTGCCATTTGTATACGACTATGTTTCTCCTACATGGTACACTGCCTCTAGATAAACTATAGTAACTTTCTGTGCAAGCCTCTGAGTTCTGACAGTGAGAAAATTAAGGCAAAAAATGGCCACACTGTATCCAGCCCAACACACCCTTCTGAGTACAAACCTGGGCATGGGTAATTTAGATTGAGACCTACTGAATAGGTTGAGTGTCCCCTTCTACGTCTGTGTCAAAATCCACTTACACATCTGGGGGTGTAGGTGTTGCCAAGATAGCTTGCTCTCTCACTCTCTTATGAGTCCAATCTGACTCCTAGAGTGACCCTATGGACAACCACCTCTGTCCTCAGAGTTTACAAGGCAAAGGTGTTCTATATCTTGTCCATTTTTCCCCAGTTGCCATAAACTCTGTTCAAACCCGTCAATGTGTGTACTGTTTTATTTACTTCTACAATGATTACAGATATTGAAATAAAATAGCACAAACACTGATAACCACTTGCTAAACAAACAATACAGTCTCACAATGAAAACAGACTTAGCATGAGCAATAAACTTCTCTGCCCTTGAAACTCACATTCATTGAAACGGCATTAAAAAACACATTCAAAAAAATGCATCTGGCCAGTAGAAAATTAAGTTTACCTTTGAGCTGTTTTCAAACCATAGGCTTCTTGCACACATTTTAGGGCCATACATATACAGTCTCCATCCCGATTTATTTTCCCTTGTATTAAATTATATTCCTTGTATAATACAGCACAGTTGTTAGAGTGTGTTTTAAATTTATTGTTTTGAAGATTTTTCCATTAAGCAATGAAACAAACTATATAAACCAATAATGACAAAACTGCACAATTCAGAACATCTCCATCAAAAAAGTCTACTCAAACTTCTGTCATTGCAATCCACCAATATCAGTAAATGTGCACAATCTCTGCAGACGTAAAAGTCATCTAAATAATTCCACATTAAAGAGATCTGTAACTAATGAAGAGTTTGCTGCTAGCAAACAACTTTATATTTCATTGCTTCATCTACAAATAAAGTGCATGTTGCCCATGAAAAATAAATTGCCTATGTTACATTAAAGATATGATAAACTAGTAATAGTGCAATAGAGAATGAATGGCAAACTGATAACAGGTTCATAGTTACTAGGCATCTCCTCCAAAGGAGGACATTCTCAGGACTGAAGCATCTACCCCCATTAAAATACAACACAGTACAGTATCAGCAATCCAGCTATCTACTGTGTGAGTAGAACCTGTAGATCAGAGTGTATGCATACCTTTAAGAAGCTTTCCATGGGCTTGCACATGTGTATAAATACTGAACAAATGCGAGCCAGACTGCCATTTTGTAGAGAGCTGATGAGATGTAAGCATGCATGTATGTAATGGTCAGTCAGTTAATCAGTTTGTTTATATTTTATGTTGCTACTATCCATCCTGATGTGTTTCTATATAATAAAGTATATAAACGAACTATCCCGCCTGTTTGTCTTGAATCTTAACATAGGACAAGCAACATGGTGTCAGAATGGGATCTAGAATCAAGACCAAGTGGCACGCAGTTAATGTTGGAGGTATATACAGGAATGGATCATCCCTACTGCATGCACAACTCGCAAAACAGGTCAGAAATGAATTCCAGGTACTAAAACTTGCTTAAATGATTTCTTACTCAAAGAATATAAAACTAAGCACTCAGAAGGCTCAAAACAAATTTCTAATTAAACAAAATGTCTGAAACTGCGACATATTGATAAAAATATACAAAATAGTTATGAAAATGTTTGAAATAATGTCCAAATCGCATAAAATGTATAAAATAAAGAAAACAACTACATTTGTCACTATGTGCTACTTTTTTGCATTAATTAAAGCTATTCGAGATATCCGAAGTGTACCAAGTGTTCGCAAGTTTGTGTAGTATTACAGTACAGTTATTTCACAAAATACAGCCATTTCAAAGCATATTTCACAAAGTACAGTATTTCAAAGAGTTTATTGTGCATTTGAATGTTACTTTAAGTACCTGTTATGTGTGCATGTTCATACATAATTACAACGGCCATATCTGCAGTGTGTTTAACCATACTTTGTTGCTATGTTTGAAGGAGTTTGAAAACCGGCTCCACTTGTATTTGATAATAATATTGCAGAGAACTGGAGAGTCTTTGAGCAAGAGTATGACATTTTCATACAAGCTGCATTTTCTGACAAAGATGCACACACAAAGACATTTATTCTACTTAATTTAGTTGGTTCAGAAGCCATAGAAAGTGAACGTTTATTTGTGTATGCACCTGCTGTGTTTGCAGGAGAGGGGGAACTGCCATATAGTGGTACCGGCTAAGTCAAGGGAATACCCCAAGTGCTTAAAATGTAAATTTAGAGAAATGTGTAACCCCCAAATGAATATTAAGATGGAAAATCAATTATTTTACACAAGGGATCAAAAGCCTGGGGAAACTATTGCAGCATATATAACTGACTTGAGAAATAAAGCTAAAAAATGCAGATTTGGTGATTTAAGGGATGAGCTGATAAAAGACAGACGTGTTTGGTATTAAAGATTATGCTGTGAGAAAGATTTTGCTTTGTGACAGTGATTTAACTGTGAATATGGCCATTGAGATTTGTCAGATATATGAGCTCACAGAAAAGCACACAAATATGCTTACAAATGAGAAATCCATGCTTCCAGTATCGTCTAGTGCTCATGTTGATAGTATGCAGCACATGGTTAAAAGAAACAGGCCCAAGCACATGGCAGCAACCATGAACCCTGTAACAATCCCTGGTAAACCCTGTAGCTTTCTAGCAAATTCCAGAGCATGCACAGTCTCAGTGAAGCACAAGGGTGAGTCAGCAAACACAAAGCATGTGCCCTCACTTAGCCTCATAGTCAACTGTGTAATCAGTTGTAATCATGTGTCTAAAAGAGAAAAGTGCTTAGCTTTTGGTCAACAATGCTATAGATGTAAAAAGTGGAATCCTTTCCAAAGATTTTGTAAATTAAAAGAGGCTCATTCTTTTATTAAGAGAACATTCAAAGAGACAAGTTGATCAATTAGAAAGCTGTGACCCTACTATTTATGATGATGGTGTGTCCGTGCTTAGTGAAACAGTCAATCCAGTAGATTTATGGGCAAAGAAGGAAGTATTTTGTATTATTCGGATAAATAGAAGACCCACAAAGCTCAATGTTGACACATGTCCAAAGTGCAATGTTATGTCAGCAGAAACATTTGCTAGAGTATGTGCTGGTGAAAGGCTTGATTTGGCAAAGTGTGCAAAGCTTGTTGCTTATGCTGGTGAAGGAATTCACACTGAAGGTTCAGTAGTGCTTTCATGTCACTCTGCTGAGAACAGCTATGACTTGCAATTTTACATAGTCAAAAGGCACGTGCAGTCATTGGTGGGCTTCCAAGATAGTTTGAGAATGGGACTGATTTCACTTAATGAGGAAATCCACCATGTAAGGTTGAAAGACAACTGTTCTAATTTCGCCCAGTATATTTTCTCTACCTATGTTGATCTTTTGGAAGACAAACTAGGCAAACTACCAGTTGTGTACTCTATAACATTAGAACCTGAAGTCAGCCCAGTTGTCAGACCAGCCCAGAAAGTTTTAATAGCTATGCAGAAGAGAGTCAAAACTGAGCTAGACAGAATGGTGCAGCAAGGTGTGATTTGTTCAGTTTTCAAACCTACTGAATGGGTATCTTCCACGGTGGTAGCTCTTAAGAAAAGCTCAGATGATATCAAAATATGTGTTGATCGACGAGATTTGGGCAAAGCTCTGAAAAGATCTCATCATTCAATGTGCACAGTCATAAAAAAGCTGCTGCTCTTATGCAAATGGAACTGTTTTTTTTTTCTGTCTTGGATGCAAAAAGTTCATTTTGGCCAATTTTGCTTGACCGAAAATCTCCATTGTTACCCATTTTCAGTACTCCTGTTGCCAGGTACAGATTTTTGAGAATGCCATTTGGGATAAATTCTGCCAGTGAAGTCTTCCACCATGCCATGGAACAATTTTTTTCTGGTTATCCCTATTATAGTAGATGATATTCTAGTAGGAGGTAATGGTGAAGCCGAACATGACAGAAACCTCAAGAAAATTCTGGAAAGAGCACATGAAGTGAATCTTAAGCTGAATCCTCAAAAGTGCACATTCAGGCTACAAGAAGTTACTTATGTTGGTCACTTATTTACCAGTTCAGGCTTATGACCATATCCTTCCAAGCAAACAGCAATTCTTGAGATGGCAGCTCTAGACAATCTTCAAACCCTACAATGTTTTTTTGGCATGGTTAACTACCTAGGCAAGTTAATTCCAGACTTAAGCCAACTTTCAGCACTGGTTAGAGAGTTGACACACAAAGATGTCTCCTGGTCCTGGTCAGAACACCACCAAAGAGCATTTGATGTCCTGAAACAGCATCCAGAACTCTAACCTAAACCGAGATGCAGTATTCCCAGATTGAGAAAGAGCCTTTGGCAATTGTGTTTGCATGTTCGAAGTTCTTTGACTATATTTATGCCCGACTTATCCATGATTGAAACTGATCACCGACCTCTAGCCACTATTTTGAGAAAGCTTATGCATACAGCTCCTGCCAGATTGCAACGCATGATGTTGAAATTACAAAAGTATAATTTCAGTCTTGTTTACATTAAAGGCAACCTTCTTTATCTTGCTGATGCATTATCCAGATTGCCCATAAATACCACTGAACAGCATGAAAATGAGCAACTTGATTTTGAAGTCATGGAAGTGAGAAATTTTTCTTCCACATGTCTTGATGAGCTTAGAAGTCAACCACTTTATCAGTCGAGGATGGCCATCAAAGCAATCTTGTTTACCAGTAGACCTGCAACCTTATTTTCCTTACAGAGATGAGATTTTGTCAGATAATGGTATCATCATGGAAGGTCCAAAAGTGATTGTTCCAAAAACCTTGCAACAAGAGTAAATTACCATCTTGCATTGTGGCCACCCCCAAGAACTGATTCTTCCAAAAGAAAGGAGAGAGGACTAGTATGTTGGCCTTCTATGTCAAAGGATATTGAGAGAGTACTTTCATCTTGTTATGTATGTAATAGTACTAAGCTGCATCAAAAGAAAGAACCACTTCACCTAAACCAGATTCCTGAACTACCGTGGTCGACAGTAGCTACAGACATTTTCGAATGGAATGGTCAACATTACTTGGTGTTTGTAGACTCTTATTCAAATTGGTTCAAGATTGACCTACTTCCTAACCTAGTGTCCAGTACTGTCACTACTAAGTTGAAGTGTCATTTTTGCAGTCCATGGTAGTCTGCACAAAGTTATTTCTGACAATGGTACACAGTTTACAAGCCAGCAGTGCAAGAGATTTGCTGAAGAGTGGGACTTTATTCAAGTTATGGGTAGCTCTGAGTACCCACAGTCAAATGGTATGGCAAAACATGCAGTTCAAAGTGCGAAACAGTTATTAGAGAAGTCAAAACGAGAGAATAGCAAGGTTTTTCTGAGTATCTGAATCTCAGAAATATTCCTTGTGATAAACATCTTGGTTCACCTGCACAAAGGCTTTTGTCAAGACAAACCAGAACTACACTACCAATCAGTAACAATTTATTGGTTTCCTGTGCTAAGAACAACAAAGCAGTGAGAGCTCAACTCGTGAAAAGGGGTTTGTCCCCGAAGTCCTATTATGGTAAGTCCAGTAAACCACTCAATCCATTACCAGAAGGAGAGATATTGAGGATGCAGACAACCAAAGGTTTTGATCAAATTGGAGTTGTGAAAAATGTATGTCCAGAGCCAAGATCGTAGATTGTGGAATCACAAGGAGTAGAATTTAGGTTGAATTGGAAACATTTAGAACCAGTGTCTGAGCCTGTATCGCAGCATCTTTCCTGTGAAAAGACTCTAGATCTTAGAGTGAGTTGTCCAGTGTTCCATTTCCAGAGGACATTCCAGCAAATATCCTTGTTCCTGAGAAGATTTGCGAAACTCTTAAAACAGATTGTTCACCAATGACTGTTCCTATTGATAAAAACCCAGTCCTAATTGCTATATCAATAGATCAGGTTGTATTTCTAGACTATATATCTGTCCCACTGCTCACTCTGCCATTACTTAATTTCTTCCAATTGAACCGTAAAACTACTTACTCAAGCCTGTGCTAACATCTCTTCCCATACTTCTGATAAAGTTTATATCATCACTCCTTCTCTTGTCTCCTCATTAGCTCCTTACCAATGCTCAATCTATTCCCCTTCCACTTCTTTAAGTCTTTTTGTTCTATTATAATGCTATATACTACCTCATTCTAATTCTGAAATAATCTATCCTGTACTGTTTGACTATTTGTACTACCTATTGAATTATATCTCTGATTTTAGAAGTTTTCTATGAATCTTTTGTGTAACTTTTTGTTTTAAGAAACTTCTTGGAAACATTGTATAATTGTCTCTCAACAGTTGACTAGTTGTGCTACATATTTGAGCTGTATTCCTATTTCATGAAACTTCTATGAAACTTTCGTATAATTTTTACTTTATGAAACTTCTTAGAAACTTTCTGTTTAATGAAATTTCTTATGAAACTGTTCCATAAATTTCTGTTTCATGAAACTGCTAAGTAACTTTTTAAATAGTATATAATTTTTCTTTTTTTGCAACTTTATGTATTATTATGTAACTCTCTTGTCCCAGTGGACTTTCCTGGTAAACAAATGCCAATAAATAAATAAATAACTTGGACAAGAACATTGTGTTTATTTCCTAATGTCTATATAATTGCATGTATTTTTCAGATGTCATTTTATTGTGGGCAATTCACTAAAGAGGGAGGATGTAGATCAAAGTGTATGTATACCTTTAAGAAGCTTTCCATGTGCTTGCACATGTGTATAAATACTGAGCACATAAGAGCCAGACTGACATTTTGTAGAGAGCTGTTGTTATGTAAGCATGCATGCATGTAATGGTTTGTCAGTTGATCAATTTGTTTATATTTTATGTTGCTGCTATCCATCCTGATGTGTTTCTATATAATAAAGCATATAAATCAACTACCCTGCCTATTCGTCTTGAAATATAACATAGGACGAGCGACAGAACCCATAGCCTTCTGCATCAAAAACAAGTATACTACCTGTTGTGCTAATAACAATGCAAACAGACTTGGCATAAGAGGCACTAAACCTCTCTTCCTCTGAAGCTCTCAGCTCTTTGTAAAATCCATTTGACACTGAACTATATCTCTCAACTTTGCAGCATAAGAAATCCGGAAAAAGTCAAAATTTATTTGGGGGGGGGGGTCAAAGGCCCAAAACCAGGGACACATTTTAAACACTGCTTATATAATCTTAGAAAGTTACCAGAATAAAATGTTTTGTGTTACCATGCATTTCCTGAAAGATAGGAAGACTGAAACTTAAATGGCTATCATTACTTAGGGAATTCAGTTCTAACTGATTTGCCAGAAAATCACAAATTTTAAGACTAACAGATTAAAAGTATGAGCCAAACATTCCAGACATTCTGTGAAAATCTGGACAGTTGAGAACTATGGACTCAACTCCTTGAATAACAAGTGGTGGTATGGGTAGAGAATTCAGGTGCCTGTTTCTTGTACCTAAGGTACAGGGTTTGAGCCTGAGTAACACTAACCACCAGGTATACCTAACTGGGGTATTTCACACACACACACACACACACACACACACACACACACACACACACACACACACACACACACACCACAAGCAACTGAATGGCAGCAAATGTATTGAACACTTGTTAGCAGCAAAATGCTGTACTGTATTTAACATTTGGTGGACAGGAAGAACAGGATGTCTCTGGACCACCTGCCCCCCCCCCCCAGCTATGCTACTGAATGTGACAAAGAAAGAGCACCCAAAATCTGTCACGACAAAAATGCCAAATGCTGCTTGATATTAGCATGAGTGGATTTTAGGACCCTTTGATGCTTAGTAATACAATTGTGGGGTCTTCAGCTCCCTAGCCCCCCCCCCAGTAAATCCACCAGTGTTAATTAATTTTGTCTGTCCATCTTTGTCCCTGCTACATCTCTTCTTTTGCACTGATCTATTACAACCCAACCTCTTTAGTGAATCCCGTCTTCACATTATATAGTCAAAGCCTTTGGGTATATATTATAAGACCTTCCAGTGAACAGTCTTGGTTTATTTCCTTAAGTAGACTGGTTTGATCTTGCAGTCCCTTAAATTCTATTTCTCTAACACCATATCAGCATATGAAATATGTGTAATTATAAGGTAATTTAAGCACTCTTTAGCATTACCTTTTGGGGGAATTGAAATAAAACTTGACCTATTCCAATCCAATGGTCATTGTTATGCTTTCTAAATTTGCTAGCAAATTCCAGTCGACACTATAACAGCATCATTTTTGCAGGATTTAAAACAATTCTGCTGGAATTCATTCACTTTCTGTCTGCATTCTTGTGATCAGCATTTAACTTCTTAGAACCAGATGTTAATCTAGATCAGAGAACATATCACTTTTTGTATTAGGCATGAAATATTTCTTCTGTATATCCCGGACACTTCTTTTTAATATTTTCTGTTTCTGCTGGATCCCTCCCATCTTTGTATTTTGCCACTCCCATTTTATCTGTAAGTTTTCCTTAATTTCATCGATCTTCTTTAAGAGATCTCTTGTCTTTCCCATTGTTTTGTCTTCTGTTTATTTGCAGTGTTTATTTATTTATTTATTTTACATTTGTTGACTGGGCTAGTCTAGCTGGATACATGTCCATTTTCAGTAGAGGCCCAGGGAGATAAGCTCCAAGCAGGTAAAAAGAGAAAGTACACTACTTAAACAATACTATACATAAATGTCAATGTTTGGACTTTTAAAAATTCAAATTAAGTCTAGAGGTATAGACTCAAAACATGGTTTAAGATACAGCAATTTTAGATACACACAAGGTCAGATTATAATAATATTTAGGCCTAAGAAAGAGAGATGGAGACATAAGAAGGTTATGGAAGAAAAGAATAGGAACAAATAATACACTGGCTATTATATGTTTGGTTGCATAGAAAAATTGATGTAGAGGGCACATAGAACAGGAATAAGGGTTGAAAGCAAGATGAGAGAAATAAGGAGAGGAAGTAGGATTCAGTCTGGTTTAGAGCAGGGACAAAGCCAGAGAATTTTCAGATGGTCCTTAAGGTTTTTTTTCTGAAGAGAGATGTAGATGAGAGAGTTGTGAGTGTTCTAGGGAGCTTGTTCCAGATTTTGCCCACCACATTACTAAAGAGTGAGTCGCCTGCTTTGTGGTTAGATTTAACATTGGAAATGAGTAACTTATTAGCTGAGTGAAGTGTTTCCAGATTTTTATAAGGGGAGATCAGGTTAGTAAGGATAGGGGTATTATTTGGGTGGTAGAGAATTTTTTGTATGATCACTAGTTGATTATACAGAAGATGGTTTTGAAGTTCGGACCATCCAAGTTGTTTGAGATTAACGACAGTGATGGGTTCTGAAAGGAGTGCCTGTGGCAAATCTGGCTATGTTGTTATAACTGGTTTCAAGCTTGCTTAGATTGTGCCTTGATAGATTGGTGTATATAGCGGAAGCATAGAATAAGGTGGAAGCGAGGTGAGTCTGGGCATTGGAGGTTCTAGCTTGTGGAGTGTTCTTTTAAAAATTAATAAGTAAAACAAAATAATTTTACAGACAGCCCATTCACTAAGTGCAATAATGGCCTCTAGGGTGTGTGTCACTGTGTAAATAATGCCCTTCCAGGTGTGTTGAAGCCCTCCACCTGTAGCATTGGGCTTTGCTTATTCATGCTCAGCACTTGTTCAGAACTTGTAAGCACTAAATAAGCTACTAATTACTGTAACACTGAATCTTCCTCATTACCTAGAGGAAAACAGTTCTTGTACTTACTTTTCTCACTTGCTTAGAGAAAAACGGCTCTTGTACTCACTTTCCTCACTTATCTAGAGGAAAATATATATATTTTTTTTTTTATTCAGGCATGTCCAAGGGTCAGCTCCCGGTGTTCTCTCCTGTCTATCTGATGAATTTGGGCATCTTGTGGCAATGTAGAAATTGCCTCATGTACACAGACAACCCTCTCCTCCTACCACCCAACACTACAACCTGTGAGAGATGCACTTATCTAGCCAAACTGGAGGTAAAGCTCTCTCCAACAAAGAGTGAACTTGACAGTCATGAGGAGAAGGTAAACATTTGCAACACACCACACTCATCACATAGTCTCACTAAATCTACACCACCAAAATCCACGCATAGTAACACAAAAACATTCACAGAGGCTCTCAATAATAATCTGTCTAAGCAACAGAGACCTCCAAAGCAGAAACCCAAACAACCTCCATCCCCCAACACAACCCAAATGACACATAGTCCGCAGACTCAGTGTGCCACTCAACCACAGCCAATAAGGAAAAACAACGTACCCAACACACTAGTCATAGGTGACTCTATAGTCAGGCACACTGATGTCCCACTCACCAGGCTAAACAAGGAGAAGGTTACTATCAGCTGCCTGTCGGGTGCCAGGATCCGCCAAATAACCCACGCACTCAGGTCACTCCACAAGTACAAATATGACTCTGACATTGTCCATGTTGGTGTGAATGACCTAAGACTTACCTTCCTACATAGGTTCATAAGTTCATACTAGGCTATCTGCCCTAGGGCATTTATAAGCCTAGCCAGAATGTGTTTGGCTTTCGCCACCCATTTTAAATTTATTTTGCTATGCCCTTTTTTGAGGTTAGTATACTGTGCCTCTGTCTAACATTGACACAGAAGTGATACCCGGGGTAAACCTACGATCTCCCATCCACTCATCAAGATTCCTCTTGAAGAGAGTCAATGAGGGACTCTGCCTAACCTGGACTGGGATTTTATTCCAGAGTGAAGGGAGCCTCTGGGTTATGAATCTGTCCCTCCAGCATGTCCTATTTATTTCAGTGCTGAGGTTCAAGTCTCTTGAGCGCATAGCTCGATGGGATTTGGATTTTCTGAGGTGCAGCATGTCCATTAATTCCGGGCTGGACATGGCTTTATACATCAGGCACAGATCGCCTCTGAACAGGCGGTATGCCACCAAGTAGAGCTGGAGTTTCTTTAACTGGGCAGCATATGGCATCTGTTTGAGCCCTTTGATCCTCTTGGTGAGGTACTTTTGGGGTCTTTCCAGTTGCTGCAGGTGTCTGGTAAGGTACATCCCAAAAGGGGCATTGTACTCAATTATGGGCCTGATGAGGGATGAGTAAAGAGGCACGATGACCTCCCCTGATCTAGATGTGAATCCCTTCATGATTAGGTGGGCTATATAAAATGTTTTTCTAACCACTTTGGCCACGTGGTTGTCAAATGAGAGATTGCTATCAACTTGGGTCCCCAGGTCCCTAATTACTTCTTCTGTACTTAATGGATTACCACCTATGTGGTAATTTGTGGGCACTTTGTTTTTGCCAAAGGGGATGACTATACACATTTTGGCATTTAGCTTGAGACCATGGCTCTGGCACCAGTTGTCTGTTTCTATGAGGCCCTTTTGGAGGATGCTTGTGTCGGCTGGAGAGTCGATTATGACACCCAGTTTGCAGTCATCTGCGAACTTGGTCAGCCACAGTCCTTCCATGTTGGCCTGTACCTCCGAGAAATATATACCGAACAAGAGAGGTCCCAGGACTAAGCCTTTTGGGACACCACTTGTAACTGGTTTGGAGTCTGACATGGCTCCAGCAATTCTAACCATGTGGGTTCTGTCCTTGAGCCAGTTTGCAATCCATCTAGTGACATAGGGGTTTATATTTAAGCTGGCGAGCTTATCTATAATGCCAGAGTGGGGTATTATATCGAAGGCTTTTGCGAGGTCCATGTAGGCTGTGTGGACCACCTTCCCCTCGTCAATGGCCCTGGTGACTGTTTCAAAGAAATCAACCAGGTTTAAGAGGCAGGATCTGCCCTTAACAAAGCCGAACTGGGTAGGATCCAGTGTCTGTAGGTCCCCAATATCTTTATTTATGAGGTCGATGATGATCCTTTCCATAGCTTTGCAGACCAAGCTAGTCAGGCTTATGGGGCAATAGTTTCCAGGATCCGTTGAGGCACCACCTTTATGGAGAGGGACCACTGTTGCTGTACGCCACTCTTTGGGCACATATCCTGTAGTAAGGCTGAGATTGAACAGTAGTTTTATGTTTGGGTTTAGCTCTTCTTGGAGTTCATGTAGGGCAGCCTGGGACACCGTCTGGTCCCATTGATGCTGTGTTTTTTTGCTTTGGAGAGGGCGGCTCTTACCTGAGCATCTGAGATGTCAGGGGGCAGCACTCTGCTGGGATAGATATTTGCCCTTTTGGTGGGGGGGGGTTTGCACTGAACCTGTCAGCTAGGATGTTGGCAATGTCTGTGGGTTCAGTGTATTTTTTGTCATTTTGGACTAATTCTGAGCATATCTGGGAATTACCACCCAGGTTCCTAACATAACTAAAGAAAGCCTTGTGATTATCCTTAGTGTCCTGTGCAATTTTTCTCTCGAAGCTGGCCTTAGACAATTTTATGAGTGCCCGTAGTTTTTTGCTAATACTGATCAGTGATGCCTTCCCTTTTTGGGATTTTGCTCTATCATTTAGTAGCTTCCCCCTTCTATTGTATAGTTTGTTTATGGCTGGGGTCCACCAGACAGGACGTCTGCCTTTGGAGGATTGGGTCTTGGTTTTATTTGGGATCGCATGATCCATGCATTCCTGAAGGTGTTCATAGAATGCGTTTATAAAGGATTCTGCGGTCTGGGCCGTATTTTCCACAGGCCCGGGGGCTTTGAAGGATTCCACCTCAGTTTTGAAGAATGTGAAATTTGCTTTAGAGAAGTTTTTCACTGTGGTTTTCTGGGCAAGGGGGTGGGGTCAGGATGTGAATATCCAGTGAGATTAGTTTATGGTCTGATCTTACCAGTGAGGGATACACTTCTGGTCTGGAGCATAGAGTCCCCATGTTGGTGATGATCAGGTCCAGTATGTTTTCCCCTCTTGTGGGAGTGGTAACAAGTTGTTCCATAGCATTTGAGTTTATAAATTCCAGGAACCTTTGGGCTAGAGAGAGATGGAAGAGCTCTCCAGTCTTGTAACCCAGGCAGGTATGACCCTAGCCCTGAGTAGCATTCTGCCATAGCCCTGAATGATGCTGCAGTACAAGGGCAAAATGATTGATTTCAACAATTGGCTAAGCTTCTGGTGTCATTCTAAGGGGATCCAGTATCTGTCTGCTTGGGACGACATGGTCGACAGACCACGATGCTTTGCCACAGATGGCCTGCATCTGTCACCCCTGGGATTCCGGATACTGGCTAAGGCTCTTGCTGCCCCTATCGTGCCTTTTTAGGCAAGGTTCAAATAACAAATTCACCACCGTAACAGGAACAGGCAAAAACTGAAGGTAAAACTAGTCAATGCTAGTAGTCTAAATCTCTAAATGCACTCACTTGAGCCACTCCTTAAAAATGGAGAAAATGTATATCTGTGCAGTGACTGAGACCTGGTTCAAGGCTCCAGAGAGCACCCCTGCACTACCAGGCTATAACTCATACCACATTTTTCAGCCATGTAACCTGGACCGAAACACCAAAGGCGGAGGTGTGTCCATATTCATTAAGGATATCCACACCTCCAGGCTAGTTGCTCAGCATAATGCATCCAAGGTTATCCAAGTGCAACTAACTCTGGGTAAAACTGCAATCCAAATTGTAGCTTGCTACAGATCCCCCACCATGCCCCAAGATTCTCACTCCTCTTTTCTTGATGTACTGGAAAATATTAGGGTTCAGCCAAACACCCTAATAATGGGCGACTTCAACTACCCCACCATTAACTGGGGAAACTACTTGTGTACCAACTCCTTAGCTCAACGCATTCTGGAATTCATAAACTCCAATGCCCTGGATCAACTTATCCACACCCCCACCAGGGGCAATGATATCCTAGACCTAGTCATTACCAACATGAGAGACCGGTGTTCCACACCTGAAGTCAACTCCTCGTTGGTCCGATCCGACCATAAGCTAATCACCCCTGATATCCACATCCTGCCCCCACACCCCATTAAGGAAACCACTGTAATATATTTCTCCAAAGCCAACTTCATGCTTCTTAAGACAGAAGTGGTGAACTTCATGACACCCATGCAGATGGAGAATACAGTTACAACTGCTGAATCCTACACAAATGCACTCTATAAGCACTTACACGAGTGCATGGATCGTGCTATCCAAAACAGAACAAAGATGCTATCCTCCAAAAAAAGGAAGCCAATCTGGTGGTCCCCTGCCATAAACAAACTGTACAACAGAAGGAAGAAACTGTTGCAAAAGAGAATAAAATCCCATGAGTGGAGGAGCTCCCTGGTCAGCCTCAGTAAGAAGCTGAGATCCCTTATAAGATCCTCCAAAGCTAGCTACAAAAACAAAATTGCCACTAATTCTAAGGACAACCACAAAGCATTCTATAGCTATGTCAAGAATCTCGATGGCAACACTCAGATCTGCTCTGAGTTACTGCACAAAGGCACAAAAATTACAGAACCAACTGATATTGCCAACATCCTGGCAGATAGGTTCAGTGCTAACTTTACCCCCCCAACCCCTAAAGGGCCCATATCTATACAGGAAGAATGCAGAGTCCCTGTGATCACAACTATGCAGGTAAAAGCTGCACACTCTACAGCCAAAAACACAGCATCCATGGGACCAGACAACATCCCAGACTGCGTTTTACACAAACTTCAGAACGAACTGGCGCCCAACTTAAGCACCATGTTCAATAACAGCCTCGCATCAGGCTTTGTGCCCACTGAATGGTGCACAGCAACAGTTATCCCACTCCACAAAGGGAGAGCCACCACTGATCCCGGGAACTATCAACCTATTAGCCTGACGAGCCTGGTCTGCAAGGCCATGGAACGTATCATTATGGAACACATAAACAAAGACATTGGTAACCTCCAAACTCTGGATCCCACCCAGTTCGGGTTTGTGAAAGGCAGATCATGCCTCCTGAATCTGAGCGACTTCTTTGAGGCAGTCACCAAAGCCGTAGATGAGGGTAAGGTGGTTCACACAGCCTATCTTGACCTTGCCAAGGCTTTCGACATCATCTCCCATAGTGATCTGAAGGTTTATTCAAATTAGTTTAAAATACATTGAGATAGGAAGTTCCATTTCATAGAGATGGACAGTGTGAATGCTGTATCCCTGGGTTTGCAGTGAAGTCTGGATACCACAAATTAAAATACTATTAGATAAGGATTTCTCTTGCCAGAGTGTAGGAGGTCATTAACTTGTTCAGCTAAACATGATTCTCATTATAAATATTTAAGGAAGAAGCTGCAATATAGACTGAACATAAAGATATTCAAGTTTGTCAAAGATTTGAATCCTTTGTCTGCTGTTATTGTTTATTGTTGGTTTTGTCACCGAGTCTAGAATAAAGATATGGGCAGGTACAGAGAGGATCATAATTTTCAGGTGACTGTAATTTTACAGAATGTTCTTTTCTAACTGTACTTCGGACTTCAGTTCAGTTCTTTCCCTCACAAAAATGTGATTTTCCAGCAATTCATTGAAAATGATAATGGTAATCTCAGAAGGGTGGAGTAGGGGGGCTTGCCCCCCCTGAAAAAGGAGAAAAGTAAGAATTTATCATAGGATGGATTTCGTTGTGATAATGAATATTTAGCTTGTCAGTCTTCCCAAATATGGTGGCCACGGTGGTGCAGTGGTTAGTGTTGTCACCTCACAGCAAGAGGTTCTCCAGTTCGATCCTTGGCTGGGGTGCCTTGTGTGCGGAGTCTGCATGTCCTCCTTATGGTTGCGTGGGTTTCCTCCGGATACTCCGGTTTCCTCCTACAACCCAAACACATGCTGTAGGTGGATTGGACACTCTAAATTGGCTCTAGGTGTGAGTGCGTGTGTGTGTTCTCTGTGGAAGGTTGAGTGCCGGGCTGGCAACTCGACACCATAAAACTCCACTGCCAATCATGAGCGGACAAGTGATCCACTGTGGCAACCCCTAACTGGGAAAAACTGAAAGAAGTCTTCCTGGATATCCCTGCCCATTTGGCATGCCAATCAATGACGGCACACCCAAAGCTGCGATGAACTAACTGTGAGGTACTACACTTGAAGATTACCATTATAATAACAGTTTGAATTGTTTATAGTCACAAAGCCGAATTCTGGAACCAAATGCCTGAAAATCTGGATTTATATATATACTAAATCCGAGACTGACATTCGTCAGAATATTCCCTTTTCTCCTCAGTGCTATGTTGATCTCAGAATTGATAAATTCTTCGGAAAATGCATGCTAATGCAAAACCTGATATTCTGCCAACTTTCTAAGTTTGTAAAAGCAGTACTTTAAGTGTCCCCATTAACCCCCCCCCGCCCCAATTATTTTGTGTCTGCTCATTTTGTGCGAAAAAGTTGAGCACACACACACACCTTACGAGTTTAAAGGAGAAAATGGGATGTTCGCTATTAGCTCTTCTCCTGTATTTGAAGTCTTATTTGCTGATATGTTTCACCAGGGAGCCAAAATTAGTGCATTCACTAAATAACGCCAGCCACTATAATTCCATAATTGTATTTATATAGGCATTTCAGGCATAGCATAACAACGGAAACCCTGCTCTTTTAAGTAAGCGATACTTTTAATTGTCCATTATTCCTGCTCTCTTGTTTTAACTAAGAGAATAACAGCAATAGTTTAAACTGTCCCTTATTCCTGCCTTCTTGTTTTATCTAAATGAGTAAGGGCTATATTTTTAAAAAGTAACTATTTTGGGGGCTTTGACTACATTACAGTCCCTTGCGTTTTCAGTTAAAAGGCTTGGAACTATACCCGAGGGCTCACTTTTCATCGAATTGCTCTTAAACACTGTTGCAACAGTAGGTGTCTTCATCTAGCAACATTGTTTTAGGCAATTTTCTAAAATCCCACAGTAACCGATTTGCGGTTGATACTAACACTCCCTCCCTTGCTAGGCTCTGAAAATTCACAGGAAGATTCTACTTCATAGTGCTTTTAATTTAGTAATAATCAAAATAGCTATCGCTTGTTTCAGCGGTGAATTATACACATGCCTTCAGTATTATACTAATTAATCTGCTGTTGTATAACCTAAAAAGACTAAGATTTTAAAATAAATTCATCAACTATAAAGCCAGAACACACGTAGATATTTAAGTAAGTAGCTGCCGCCACTATTACAGACAAAACAGAAGTACTATAACTGATAAATATTAAATTGTGTTCGCACTGAATCCGTCAAAACAACGGCTTACGTCGCTTTCTAGTAAGTAGCAACAGTACTATAAGCTGCATTAGGCCTCTCCTCATTCATTTCTTTTGCTAGACGCATGCGCATTTGCAAAATTTGATCTGGTAAACAGGCAGTGGGCGGCTCTATTGACGTGTTTCGAGCAAGGCCGTCTATATTACGTGTTGTGTGGGTGTTCTGCGTGCTGCTGCCGCGGAGGGCTCCCTAGTGCTGCTGCTCTTGGGACAATTGGGAGGTCTACCAATTGGTGCAGATTAAAGCTTTCCACTGATGAAAATCGAGTTTTAACCATACCGCAAATTATATACCTGTTAGATTAAACCTCTACTATCATGAGTTCACCGATTAATGTAAAAAAACTGAAGGTAACAGAACTGAAAGATGAGCTCAAGAAACGTCGTTTGTCAGATAAGGGCTTGAAGGCCGAGCTTATGGAGCGGCTACAGGCCGCACTCGATCAGGAGGAACAGGGAGGCGGTGGAGGTGCCGGTAAAGACGATAATGGAATGGATGATACAGAGCCTGAAACAGAGGATGCAGGACACGGCGAGGAAGAGGAAGAAGATGAGGAGGAAGAGGAGACCGCGATGGAGAAGGACGAGGAAGGCGCCAAGGCCGAATCGGCTGAAAACGAAACAATAGATGAGCAAAAGGAAACAGCTGCGCGGGAGGGGGAAGAAAATGGAGAAGATCAAGGATTTCAGGAAGGGGATGAGGATATGGGAGATGATGATGAAAAAGAAGAGCACGAAAAGGAGGAAAAATCAGATGATGGCCAGGATAAAACTGAATCTGGAGAAGGTAAGCTAACAATAGTCATATCACGTGTGTTGCTGTCGTGGTTGTAGCGCGGGCTGTTGCTGTTATAACATGTGCTAAGACTTGGAAATACCACAGTGGGTATTGCAGATTCAAGAATAAGTCTGTAAGAGTCGCAGTAGCCGTGTTAACCCGCACTGTTTTCTCGTACTGAAGCCAGAGGGACCAGCTTTCTTTGTTTTATTCCGTTTTACGTTTGTCATTGATCTAGTGATCCACGCCCACGGGGATTGCTTTAAAGCTTCGTGTGCAGGCCTTATTGTAGCAATATCTTAGAATTGTTCGTGGTGGAACAGTTTTTTGTTTGCAGATCGCGTAAGCTGTGACCCTTTTCAGAGGCTGTTTAGGATTCTGACTAATTAAAATCACACTAAGTAGGATGATGCTGAGGGAATTTGGGAATAATCCAACACATCCTTTGCTGCTTATAGTACTGCAGATTTTTCTCTTGAGTAGATGTGTACTGTGTAAATGCACTTGCGCAGGAAGGGGGTTTCTATTCAGGAGATGGTCATTTCCCTCCTTTTATCACTACGTTTGACGTTTGTGTAAGGTCGATAGTGTGCAAGCTGTTTGATGCGAAAGGCAAACACGCTTGTTGGGGAAGCGCGTCCCCCCATGTTTCACATTGCATTGTGCACGTTTTATTCCCTGGTTAACACTGCATTCAATGTGTCCATTGCCAAGTCATTTAATTGTTTTCTTTCTGTGGTCAGCAATTTGCCTTTTAGTTTAATTTCTGTGCTCTGAGAAGCTGATTTCTTTTGGAACGGCAGATCAGACCTTTTTAAAGCTGCACGTTGCTCTCATTGAGATTCACTTGCACTGGGATTATGGGTGGTGTTCCCTTTGTTTAAGTCGTGGATTTCAGCTTGGGTATCTTGATAGTTTATACATAAAAATAATTTGAGTCATTTTAAGTGGCGTGCTAGATGTAAATTTCTTTGCGTTAATTGTTGCAACCATTCCGGAAAATAACTTCATTTTAATAAGGCGCTTCAAGTACCGTGGGCGTGGTCCTGTTTATTGACGAGTAAGCATGCGGTGGGGTGTTTTTCTTTTCAACGCCGTGTAACTACACCTATCAGAGAACCGGCCGCCTTCATAGCTGTACTTGTCAAATATTCAGATCTGTCCCTCATTCTTCTTGCAAATCATGCATGGTTGAAGTCACCTAAATGGAAGGCATTTGAGTTTCCGGCTTTGCCCTCTCGTTGTCTGTGGATTTGTTCATATAATCTTGAGCCAAGTTTTATATATAAGCTGCCAGGGGATTGTGTATTCAGAGTGAACGTGTAGTATATACAGTCATTGCAGTTTAGAGTATGGTGCTGCCAATTTGTCATTGCAGTTTAGAGTATGGTGCTGCCAATTTGTTAGTAGCTTCACGAGACTATTTTTGTTTGGGGAAAGTAACATTTTGATTAGGTAGCATAAGATGAGCAAGCCCGTAACTAAATTGGTTCTAGTGTCTGCATAGTTGTCAAGTTTTTAAAGATTGGGTCTAACAGTAAGTTTCTATTCAGAGTAGCTTAATTTCCATGCTGTTTGCTAGTATAGAAAGGGGGTGAAGGAATACATTATAAAATGCTTGTCTGGTAACACTTCTGCAAACTGTTTCTGAATAGGACTGTTGTCCAGTTATGCTGTCTGCCGATGTGTCTGTTTTGCATTAACCATTGGCATTTTGTTGCATCTTTAAAGTACACTGTCATGCACTGTGGAGAGGGGGGGGCGGGGGGGCGACAGCTGCTCGGAGTTACTATATAGGGGGGAGTTGTACATTGCTTGACAAGTATGCAGGCTTTGTTGTATAATTAGCTTTTTATTCCTTATCCTCGGCGAGGAGTCAACTGTGTAGTGTAATACTTATTTTTGTTTGATTGCTAGTGTGTCCCGATGGACAGTATTAAAACAACTTTAATTGTCATTATTACCTGGCTGGTCCTGGCGATTACGAAAAAAACCCGTCATGAGGGCTTGGGCAAATGCGTCATAACTGAGTTCTGTATAATTTGGTGCAATCAAAAGTTAAGTATTGTCCAGTCTCTTGTTGGTCAGACGGTGATACAAGCATGGTTTCCTGGAGATCATCCCCTCGTTGCTCCGGTCTTGGTGAAACGATTCATTGACGGTGGTTATGGTTTTGGTGTAGAGAGGGGAGTGGAACATTGTGTTTGAGGTACACCCCCCCCTGTCATTTGGTTCTGTGTAAACTGGAGCGAGACTTTTTTTTTTTTTTTTTTTTTTTTTTTTTTAGATTAAGATGTTTAACGTAATGTTTACTCTGCCTCTAAATGATAAGCTGGATAGCAAGAGCTCTGCATTTATTGGTACATACAGTATTGCAGGATGAGTAGCTTAAAAGTTGGGCATGTTGTACAGTTTTCATTGGTGACTAGCAAATGGGGTAACATTCCCAAGTCTAACATTGTACAGGTTGCATTAACTTTTTTTTTTTATTTTTGCTTATATTTTTTAGTTCATTCAGAGTCATATGTTCAGGAGCGAGTTTCCTGGAATATAAACACATACTTGTCCATTGATCTCTAACCTATGATCTTTCAGTTATGTGAATTTCCCCATAGTGCATTACCAATTCTGGTGATTTTAAAAGGCATCTATTTTAATATTTGCATTTAGTAGGTTCATAAAAGTCTGATAATGCAAAGAGTGAAAAGACTTAAACAGAAGCATTCCTTACTGGGCCAGATATGGTACTTTATTTGACTTGTCTCCAGCTGTCCCTTAGCCAGACTTCCACCCATTCAGTCACATGAATGGTTAACTGATTATTTGGAATATTTTTGAAAAGAAAAAAGGGGGACGTGTGCTGCTGAGTCTTGGGCAATAAACATGACCCAGTACCAAAATCAATGGTTGTAACTGACTGGATTGTGAAAATTTAGTATGTGCCAGAGTATATAAAAGACTTGCTCGTTTGTCGGTGAATTAACAAATGTATAAAATGTCAGTAGCGGTTGTGGCAAGAATGTGCACAACGTTGAGAGATCAACAGATTAAATTTTTGAGTCTCAGCGTTTGTGTGGGTGTCCTACAATGGCCTCATGGGATCCCCATTTAGCATATTGGTTTATAGTAGCAGATTGCAGTTCTAGGAGTTAGGATTTTAAAGTTAGTGAGCATACGAGACTGTCCAAAACAGTGAGGAGAGCTTCTCTGGCACAAAGTTGTACCTGCACATGGGGCACTCGAGGGTGGGTAGTTGTATAATATTAGAAGGACCCCGCAGGGTGTGCAGTAGCAAATCCTGCCCTAACCACACCTCCAGGCTGCCAATTCCTGGATGTGTGTGGAATCGGCTGAATATTCATAATTGTGCCGAAATAAACGGCACGAGAGGTGTGTGTGTTTTTTTTTTTTTTTTTTTTTTTTTTTTTACTTTGACACATTGTTTGCCATGAAATGTGAAGAGGTTACACCACAAGTTTCTCTGACCTGTACTGACTGTTGCATTTTACCAGCTGAATGTTTGTTTGTTAGAAGATGGTATCACTGTTGCACAGCACTTGTTCAGTGCTTGATTGGTCAGCTGTCCTTACCTTAATCTGTAAAGAAGCAGGGGGCTTGTCCCCCCTGAAAAAGAATATTTACTTAAATTTAATATGGGCCAGAGTATAAAAAGACAGTGCATCTCCATGAGAACCCAAGATGCTATCCAAAAAAAAAAAAGTCAATGTGGTGGTCCCCTGCCATAAACCAACTCTACAACAGGGGGAAGAAGCTGTTGCAAAAAGTGTAAAATCCCAAGAGTGGTGGCATTTCCCTGATCAGCCTCGGCAAGAAGCTAAGATCCCTCATAACCTCCTCCAGCACCAGTTATGAAAATTAAATCACCACGGATTCCAAAGACCATCACGAAGTGTTCTACAGCTATGTCAAGACAAGAATCTCAATGGCAACACTCAGATAAGCTCTGAGCTACAGCGCAATGGCAGTAAATATGCTTTTTTTTTTTTTTTTTTTTTTTGCCAACATCCTGGCCGGTTCAGCCGGAAGAATGCAAAGCCCCTGTAATCACTGAACAAGTAAAGACCGCACTCAACAAAACCAAGAACGCAGCATCCATGGGACCAGACAATATCCCATGGCTGTATACTGCACGAACTACACAACTAACTGGCACCCCACTTAAGTACCATGTTCAGCCATAGCCTCACCAAGCTATGTGCCTACTGAATAGCACACTGCGATGGTTATCCCACTCCACAAAGTAGTGCCACCACGGATCCCGGAAGCTACCACCCCATTAGCCTGACAAGCCTGGTCTGCAAGGCCATGGAACATTTCATCTTTGACCTTATAAACAAAGACATTAGGTAACCTCCAAACCCTGGACCCCACTCTAGTTTGGGTTTGTAAAAGGTAAATTGTGTCTACTAAACTGACAAGACTACTTTGAAGCAGTCGTTGGAGCCATAGACGAGGGCAAGGTGGTGCAGTCTCTCTACTTGCCAAGGCTTTTGGTGCCCTCCCCCACTCTGGAATTATAGTTAAACTCCTTAAACTGGGCATAAATCCCTATGTCACAAGATTGGTGGCTAACAAACTCACTGACGGAACACACAGGAAAAATAGCAGACTCCCAAGTCTGACTTCAGACAAGTGGAGTATCATGCGTTTCGGTCCTGGGTCGTCTTGTTCTGTTTGCACTTTTCTGAAGTGCATGCCAACACAGAAGGTCTCTGGCTAACAAAGCTCGCAGATGACTACAAACTGGGAGCTATAGTAGACTCGCCTAATGACGATTTAGACATTCTATAAAAGGGCCCCACAGAGACTTTATGTTTGGTGTCAGTCATGGCCTCAAGCTCAGTGCCAAGAAGTGTCACCCCCCAATCAACTACCACATAGGCGGTAGTTCACTAAACACTGAAAGTGTGATAAGAGACCACTGGATACAGTAGTCTCTAATAACCACAGTAGTCAGGAAGTCCTTCTACGTGGCACACCTAATCACAAAAGGGTTGTTCTTCTCTAGGAAAAAAGGTCATCGTTCCTCTCTACTCATCCCTCATCAAGCCCCATTATAGAGTACACTGCCCTGTTTGGCATGTATCTCACAAGACTTCTACAATAATTGGAAAGGCCACAGAAATATCTCACAAGACGTCTACGATAATTGGAAAGGCCACAGAAATAACTCACTAAGAGGATTATCGACCTCAAACAGATTCCATACACAGACTGTCTCAACTCCAGCTCTACTCTCACATATCGAGTACTCTTGAGTATATCTCTGCCTAACTTACACGGCTATCACAGAGCTGTTGGACATACTACACTGAGAAATCCCAATCTTTCCGAACTATATGCTCTAGGGATGTAAACCTTGTCACCACAATTAACAGAGCATGCTAGAGGGATAAATTCATATCCCAGAGACTTCCCATACTCTGGAACAAACTACACGTTCATGTCAAGCAAAGCTCCTCATTGGCCCCCTTTAAGAAAAATCTTGACTACTGGATGGGAAAAAGAAAATTCACCCCGGTACTGCTTGTTAGGGGCACGGGAAATTTTTTTCTTGGGTGGCGAAAGCCAGGGAACCTTTTTGTTTATTGCCTTTTCAGCTTTCTCACAGCACTATTTACAGATGCATGCAGTTGCTGGATTGTTTCCTGTCTCTAGTCTGAGACTTGATGTGGTCTGTGGCTTGTCCCCTTTTTATGGTTCACAGATCAATAATGTCTTTCAGTTCTGTTTGCCACTAATTCTGTATGTACTGTTTTTATTTTTACAGACTCCTAAGTCTTATGACCTTGTGTACTCAGTACCTGCTCCATACCTCTCTCTGCTCCCATGTCACTGTTTGTCTTTCTGCTTTTCCCCTGTAAGGGGTTGCCACAGCAGAACTGCAGTCCGCTAATGGTTGGCAGTAAACTTATACGAAATGCCGAGGTGCCAGCTCGACGCCCAACCTTCAACTAAGGCACATCCATTTATGCACATGTCTTTCGAACGCTACCCAACCGCAGGGAGGGCATGCAGACCCCACACAAGGCACTCCCAAGCCGAGAATCGAACGGGAGGACCTCTTGCTGTGAGGTAGCAACGTTACTGCCATACCACCGTGGCTATGGTCCTATGCCACTTCTGTTGGAAATTTTACTGGTAAAATTTTGCACGTGAACACCTTTTACCGGCCTTCAAGATTTTACTATTGGATAATTGGTTATGGCTTGGGGGTTGGCATAATGGTTTATCTATTTACATCAGGCAAGATAGTTTGATTCTCCCCTTTTGAAATGGAAATGGGCTACACTTAAGTGGACCAGTAGGCAATTGCCATTACATTCTGCTGACTGTTGCAATAATTAACCCAAGGGTTACATTTTTCTTTAACAAGACAGTCAAAATAGATGCACTTGTATTTGAAAAGAGAAAACAAAATAGATGCACTGAATGTATTGTCTCCCTGGGCCCTTGAGTGCCACTGTCCAACTGGATTTTCCTGGTGGCCAAATAGGCTTCCTCTTTGCTCCCTTGGTGTTTAGACTGCTTTTCAATGGTCCAAGTTTTGTTGCTATTCTGATTAAGGTTGCAAAGATTATCTCCACTATTCTCTCTACCCCTTTATAGTTCTCTGTTCTCTAGTGCCCCTTGAATTCCTTTTTATTTCTCGTGTGGTTAGATGTGAACTCCACATTCAATGTGGTGCATCATTAAATTTGAGAGTTTCTGCAATGAGGTTTTGTCAACCCTGATGCCCGCAGCTGGTACTGTACTTGCAGGCACATTGCAGTAGCTTTTCTCTTCAAAAGGCGACTGTGTTGGGTGAAGAGTGCAGCAAAACTTGGTAGAAGTCCTGTTGAGACTCCGCAAAGAGTCTCTTTACAGCTTTCTTGTGTGTTGCTGTTAGCATGTAGAAGGTTGCTGGGCGTGGTGGTTGTAACAGTATCAGGTTTGAGCAGTGCACTTGACTCTTGCACACCTTGAAACCTCTGGTACAAGTAAACTGACCATAACGATATGTCTTGAGGGCTAGAGCTGTAGTCACATGGAGGAGGGCACCCAGGGTTCTGTCTCTTTCTGCTTGAAGGGGAAAGGTAAATACTGCATTATAGGATAGTTAGGATGGGGGGCAGTTGTGATGCACAAGGTGTATTCTTTCTATGTCTCCTCTTTTCTGTGTGTGTGTGTGTGTGTGTGTGTGTGTGTGTGTGTGTGTGTGTGTGTGTGTGTATATATGTATGTAATACTTCCAAATAACTGGGTCTGGGCTTGTACGAGACGCTCCCCTAAATGTGTAAATGAGTATGACATAGCTGTATGCATCTCCACTGGAAACAGTTTGAAGCCTTTGTAATTTTTGAGTGTGAAGTTTCATAACCTTGGGTGCTAAAACTTTCCACCATAGTTTGATATGGTGCATTACCTACTGATGGATGAAGTTTAGAATTGTTGCTCTAAACTTTTGTTTTCAGTTCATGGTTAACTTAACATTATTTTCTGCTTTAAAGCAAAGGCAGAACAAAAAACTGGAGAGAAGAAAAAAGGGGTAAAGAGACCAAGAGAGGATCATGGAAGAGGATACTTTGAATATATTGAAGAAAACAAGTACAGTAGGTAAGTGAGTTATCTAGCTGGGATTTGAAAACTGTCTTAACTTATGTTTTGGAATTGAAAGTTGCATTTTAGGTTGTATACAAAGCATTTGTAACCCAAATGTCTGCATCTGTCCTTGTGGCTTCCATGAAACACTTAACCTTGAGCCTCCTTAATGGAATAAACTTGAGTTGGTTCTTAGAGGTATGCTGATGCCTAATTTTAAAAATGTTTCATTTTTGAGAAGTGATTCTGTTGGAATAAAAAAGTATTTGGCTTCATTGTTTATGTAATTTCAATGCAGACCAGTAGAGTTCTGTTGTCCTATAGTCCAGACATTTGGTATTTAATGTGTTCTAAAGTGATTTTATGGCACAAACCTGTACTGAATCTTTGTGATGCAAGCTTGAATGTAAGACTTCAAAAGAAGTATCGATTCCATGTAGCAGTAGAATGCTGTTAAAATTATTTGCCTGCACATCTTGAACCAGGAATCAGTAATGTACTTGGGCTGTTTGATTTACTTGTTCAGTGTTAAATGGAAATCATTTGAATGAGGAGTGTCTTGCTTGAGACGTTTTCCCAAACATTCACTGTGCAGTTGGGGGTAGATTCTCTAGCATGACCCTTCCTAAAAGTCATACCAGGGGTACCCCAAAGGTGGCTGCATACAAGATTGCTAGAAAGGCTTTCAACCAGCCCACATGTACAGACGTTTTGATGGATTGCGGTATGTTGGACGTGCATTGTATAGGTTTGTAACATGTATACAGTGTAGTTTGCATAACTTCAATCCTGTGTATAAGCTGGATTTTTTTCTTCTCTGCTTCCAGGCTCTTGTATTAATTTACAGTAAGTATGTCAAGGCCCTTTTAAAGTTCCTGTCAGCAGAATGCAACATGAGCTTGTGACAAAGTTAGGGAGGTGCACATGGCTGTTCTGTAACAATTTGCGTGCCTTGTAGATGTAGTGTTCCCTTGGAGTTTCTTGGGGCCCCAAGAGGACCAATGAGTTGCTGGAATCATAGCCACCTCCAAAGTGTCTGCAATTTTAACACTTTTTTTCTGAATTAGAAGTAAAACCAAATAAGATGAGCGGTAATGGTCCTCTTTCCCCCTTTATCTCAAATGTAGGGAATCCTTTCATTCTATTGGGGGGGGTATCCCTTAGAACTTGCCAGGAATGCTTTACAGTGCATGTTCTGCTGAAGGTGGTATAGTCTGTAGAGTTGAACTTCAGTCTTCGTGGTTTTTTTGAAACGCATGTACCTTGAAATTTGGGGTGGCAGCCATCACTACAGCAGTTTCGTCAGAAACATGCCTTGCAGGTTGTAAGGACAAACTACTGTAGCTGGAGAGTGGGAGTGAGTACTTGGTCACCTGTAATCTGGGATCCACCTAGTCTGTGGCATGATACAGCAGACCCCATACAGAAGTGTACAGGGGGGGGGTCATGATTCCATAGCGGCCACATGATGTGCATGAACTGGGGATGGGATTAGTTACCCCAGTGCACTGTAGAGTGGATTTGTTGCCCCAACCCTCCCAAGAAATTGGGATAAAGATCACTTGCTGCTATCGGTATGGGCTACACCGACAGAAGGCTGCTGACTGTTTTCTATAGAGGTGAGTAATTCTGATGTGATCCCTACTCCCATCATTGTCTATCATGTCCTCAGTCCTCTAGGTGGATAGATGGGGGTACTTTAAGCAGCACTAGTCTTGTTTTGGGATTGCTGGATGACCTTTTATTTGGCCATTTTGATGTGGGGATAGCTTAACAGGACCCAAAGGCAGCGATGCCAGACCTTCAGTAGGTAGTGATGTCCAGATGTGCCGGAACTACAGGTGATGCACAAGCGACACTCTGTGCTGAGTGTTCTCTCATTTAGGAGTAGGGCTAAGATGGAGAGGTCTTAAAAGTTCATTTTCATTTGGTAATTGCTAGTAGATCATGTTTTACAAACTGAGGGGGAAGTCGGACCACAGACTTTGGTATAGGGGAGGACTGTATCAAATGTAATTTTTTCCATTGTGAGCAGAAGAGAGGTGTATAGGACTATGTAAAATGTGCATATGAAGTAGTTCTTTCTGTACACGTGAAGCATCGTCCTTTAAGGAAGGAGTGTGCTGGGAGCCAGACTTCAGTATATAAACTATTTGCAGTTCAGTGTGGTTGTGGTGAGTTCTGTAGTTTTGAGGATTTGGTGGTGAGCAGGAGGAACACAAGAATTTTTGATGTAAAGGAAGGGGAATAAATGATTGGGGTGAGATCTTCACTGGGCATTTTAAGGTGTGATTACATGGTATTTTAAGGTAGTAGAAATGATCGTAGTACAGAAGTCTGGAAGCAGGGGGTATCCACTATGAATAGGCATACTGTTAATGTAATTCACTTCTGAAATAAAAGGTAATTGGAGCACGTTTTATGTGCACTCTCTCTTAAGATGAGCATCAAAATGAAGTGCTTATTGCCGGCCTGGGTGCAGAAGAAACCTGGTGCAGTTATATATGCAACTTGCTTCTCTTACTGCTATGAGAAGTAGAGTTATTAAAATTGTTTGATAGTGGTCATTTCACATAATTATAGTCGGTAGGTGCATATTGTCAGTGTTGGTGTTTACATGTACCCATATCTCCAGCTTCATTTGATCCAAGAAATGTCACACACTTGGTACCAAACATCATAAAAGGAGCTGACCTTCAACTGTTTAATCTGAGAGAGAGAAAAATTGCATCTGTTCAAGGCTCATCAGTAGGCAAGTAATGGCAGCAACAAAAGGGCCACTTGCCTTAAAGTTTACTCCACGTGTAGTATATCGAGTAGTGATAGATGTGGAATAGAGGGTTGAGAGGGTGTCTAGTACACTGCCTAGGTTTTCTCAAGGTTTGTTACAGCCAGCTCTTTGGGGACTATATGGGCAGTACCCCATGGTTATAGACACCTATTTTAGATGTCTTGTTTGCATGTCTATGCTTCACTACATTGTTTAGCTTTTGCTTGCCTCAGGTTTGTTCTTGTTTGCTGTGTGCCAGAGTTTTGAAAGTATTTTTAGAAGTTGTTCCATTATGTTGTCTCCACATTTGCAGTAGTTTACCTTTTCGTTGAGCAAATCTTCACTGCAGTCTGCATGCTTGGCGTTTTTTTTTTTTTTTTTTTTTAATAGATCAAAACCAGCTCTGTTTGATGTGAGATGTCAGGTGGTGCTGTGTGGTGTTGAATTTATTTATTTTTAACCTCTTTGTGTACATGCTGTTGAAATAGCTTAGGACCGCTTGGAAATTCCTTAAGAGGTTAGTCCTGATAGGATTTTGTCTCCTTCGGTGGTTTCTCCAGCTGCTGCATGTGCATTTTGAGGTACATGCCGAAGTTCCTCACCAAGAGAATCCAGGACCTGAAACACTACCCTAACAGGCCAAAAGCCCTGTCCCTCTGTTTCATACAGACTCCTCGGAGGTGACCTCTTGTGTGGCATACAAAGCAATCTCAGACCCTGCCTTGATGGGACTGCTGCATATCCAGAAGTCGAGCTCCATTTGAGCAACCCATATACCTGACCTCAATCTGGTCTGTGATATCAATATGACTTGTTGGTGGGGCAGATTTGGGTCCCATCCCCCCCCCCCCATTTGTGAAATACTCCCCCTCCATGTCAGAGTACCCCATTGTCCCTTTTTAAGCGCAACCTGGATAACTGGATGGAGAATGGAAAATACACTTCTGGGATCCCACGTGTCCCTGTTGGACAGGAGCTCTGGGTGCGGACTTGTCTAAACATAGGCTAAACTCTTGGCTAGGTTTATAAGAGCGTCTGGGCCTATAGCAACATAGGCTAATAGCCTAGTAACCTCCTATGAAGATGTTAATCTATTTGGCACACGCGTCCTCTCTGTAGTGGTCATGCTCTGCTGTTGATTACAGTAGTGCTGCAATAAATGAATACTAAATCTGTGATTTAACTGAGCAGTCAGTGTGCCTGTTAGGAATGTCATTGGATTCTCAGTCCTGATGTCCCCTTTTTGATACCTTTTAGAGTAGGTGTAAGGAAGCTGTGCAAGCCATTGAGCATATAAAGTATGTTGGGTTTAATTCCATCCTAGAGCTTGCATGTCTTTTTAGTAGGCACTAGGCTTGTCCCTGGCTGTAGTACCTTTTAAAGTCTCTCTCCAAGTTGGGCAGAGTGACTGCAGAGAGAGTTGGTACTGCTGGCCCCATCTTGTCATCTATCCACAACCACATATTTGCTTGCTTCACCTCTACTAATGTAGTAGTGTTTGCATTCACTTGGCCATCTGGACTGCTCCAGGAAGCCTTTATTAACATTGGAGAGACTGAGTGGGATAGAACATTAGGTATTTAGATTGCGTGAAAGCCACGTGGTTGGTTGGTTCTCATACTTTAACTTGGAGGGTGGGGGGTACATTTCGGGTATGTATTCATTTGGTGTAACGCCTGACACTTGTTTCTGGATGTCTGAGACTTTGCAAAAATGGTATAAAACCAGTGAGCCATGGAGGCATAAAGTAATATGCTCTCAACCATGAAAATACAGTTGATGTGTTGGGTAGTACTGCTTTAAGAAGGCCTTTCTTGAACGTCACCTAGTGCTTGTAACTTTGCGTGGCTTTCATTTTGGATGTGACTTACGGTCACCTGTTCCTTGCTGACTAAGCCAGGTGCACAGAATTTGTGACCTTGTACCTAGCATTTGGCAGTGGCACGCATGAGGCAGTTTTTGCTATTGCAACCCTTCAGCACTGGGTGCTGTTTTGCCAGACTGTTATACACTTGAGTGTGTAGATTTTGATCAAGGCTGTATTCCTAAGGCCAAGTTTCACCTGGTTCTGTGTTTATGAAATTTGCCCTCTAGTTTTTCTCAGGATATCCCTGCCACCTAGTAGGCTTATGTTAGAAATCGGAATATATGAACCACTGCCTTTGAGGTTGTGCAGACGACTTTAATTGAACTAGCAGCATTTCCATTAGAAAAATCACCATAGCTGCATTGGATTTGTGTAGGGGAAATTTTGCTACACCTGCACCTTGTTACAGAACAGCTTTGTCTTAATTGTGTGGACTGAAGCAGGTAAATGTCCAAGTGACGGCTAGAATATTAGGATTCTAAGCTGTTCTAACTTTTTGGTTGTAAAGTTTAATGTTTTGCATTGCACACTACCCTTAAAATGGTGAAACTTAACTTGGTGTTGCATTCAGTGCTGTTTTAAGCAGTCATTCTTCAGATACTGTGCAAGGAAATTCTACAGTCTAGTAGAGTCCAGCCGAGGAAGTGTGTGATTTTGTATGTGAAGATGATGCATGTAGTTTTTGAGCCAGTATTGGCAGCTACACATGAATCCTGAGGTGGTTCAGACTTCCGGAAAACTTGCACTGCATTTCTATAGAGAATGAAAGTGTTCAGCAGCATTAGTTATATGTACCATATGTTGGTTTCATTGTAGCTGTTCTGACTGTATATTTGTAAAATAGCTCACTGTGTACAATGAGTCATGTTAATTGTAATGTGTTGCTGACATTTTTTGCATCTCTGAGCTGTGAAGTGATTTCCTCGTGCTGTCAGTTTGAGGCTATGTTCAGGGTATTCTGGTTATGGTAAGCTTTCTGTGGTGTCATTGCTGAGAATTCTGCAGGATGTATTGTACTTAGTGCCTGTAGTGAAAGAGGATGGGGCCTTATGAACTTCATGCAGCCTTTCTTTTAAAAGCTGTATCCCTCCAAATTTTCTGCCTTAAGGTGCTCTGTGTAGAACATTTAAGGCATTCTGTCTGTAACGGGTAAGGAGTAATGTAAAGTTGCAGCCTTGGATATTTTTGTCGTTTCATTGGTGTGCATTTCATTTAATTTGCTGTGCAACATTCCTGGTCTCCATAGCCATAGATGTCTGTAAAGGGCAGATGTGTATGTGAGGCTGTGTCTCAGTATCATTATATCTTACTAAAATGTGGGCAGTGTTTGGTAGATGGTTTTCAAGATTTTAATGGAATCTCATCTTAGATGAGTGCTATTCTAGTTTTTGGGGGATAAAGTAGTTTCTGTGCAAACAAACGTCTTGTAGCTATTTTTGACCCATTGCCTCCTGAATGAGCCTTTTGTCAGACATTGTAGTGTGTAGGTGGTGGTCAGCTCTCTACTTGGCAGGACTGTACAGCATTTGATGCCTGTAGGAGCAGACATGGGTCTAGGTGAATTTCTATTGCCACTTAGCCTTTGTAGAGTAGCTCTGTAGACTTTGCAAGTGTAGATGTCAGGTAATCCACCTTAGTCTAGGCACATTGTTTATTGGTCACGAGACTTGAGTGGGTAAACTAAAAGGTAGCTCAACACTTTATCCAGAGTCCTGTCTGTTTGCTACCTGAAATGCGCTTTCCAACCCAGCTGTGTGGATCAGCCCAGAGTTTGTGCTGCTGATTATAGGGCTGGTGACTGAGCTTATGGCTCAAAGGACGTCTGAGGGATATGGAATTAGTGTTGTACACTTATATTCTGTTGGTTCTTGGGCATTAAAATGGTGGATAATCTGTCTAGCAAGTCCCACAGAGATTTACTCTAATGCCCTTCTGATGTGCTAGCAGGCCTTGTTTGAGTGGAGCTGACTGAGTTTTAAAAACATTCTGGATGTGGGTGGTATTGCTGTTAAGTATGGTCTTGGGCCTGCCACATACTATTGCTACTGTTCCCTTTTTTCATCAGTGGGCTACTTCCATGAGCTGGGTAGTTGCTGACTTTAAAATTCACTGTAGACTGCATGCTGGGTTGTTTTGTCAAATTTGTGCCCATTTGGTCCTGCTCCCTCTAATTCCTTCTGTCTACATGTAGATTTTTTTGCAGATTGCAGGCTTTTATTTTCCCCCCTCCCAGATGTTTTTAAGGTACCAAAGGCAACTAGGAAAACTTCCCCTGTTTCCAAAATTTTACTTTGCCCACAATGTTTTTAACGTTTTGAGCTTTCAGAACAGATTGGATTGTTAGGTGGTTCATTGCATTATTGCTGGAACCTAGATAATTTGTAGGCTTTTTTGTTCAATTTAATATGAAACAATTGCAGATGTTATAAAATATCAAAGATCTGAAGAGCATCTATGTTCATACCTGCCCTAGCAGTACATGCAGGGCCTGAATTGTCTGTTACGTTTTCTAGAACTGAATTTTGGTTTGATTTTTATCATTTTGCAACAAGTGTGCCATTATCTTGCACATTTTCTGATAAGTAAATGTTTTGTTTGCCTTGGGTTTTAACAACCCCAAATATGCTTTTCCAGTTCTTGTGTAGAATTGTTAGCTTCTTGTTCAGTACCCCAGTCTGTGCCAGAAGAAGGGGACTTTAATTTGCCGAGGTAGTATAGTAATCTGCTTCGTAAAGTAACTTGACGAGCAGTTATTAATGAACTGGGGTTTGTTAAATGTGGCTGTACTTTGTCTGTTCTAACTTTCGTTGTCGGCCACTGTGCTTTGAACTGGAATTTAATATAGGATTTGGGGGTTTAAATTATTATTTTTAATTCTTACACAGGGCTAAATCTCCCCAGCCACCAGTTGAAGAAGAAGCTGAGGAGTTTGATGATACTGCAGTTACCCTTGACACATGTAAGTGCTTTTGATTGTCCCCTTCAGTAAGGACTGTGCATTTGAGGTGCTGTACCCTGCATGGGTTGGTACCACAGTATAAAGCAAACACACATGCTGTTAGCAACAGGGTGTTTTTTCATTTGCTTTTTTGTTTTGTTTTCACTAGTTCCACATGCCTTTTATTTACCCTTAATTGGTCACCCAGTTTTTCCTTTAAGGATTCCCCAGTCACTTCATCAGGATTTCACCCCTTACCACATTGTGTAGGAATTTGGATGCCTCCTAACCATGGCTTTTATTGAAGTATTTTGAAATGCTGTTTGTTTTGAATTCATGACAATGTACATTTTTAAAAACTGTATATTGCATTGAAAGCATGGAGAATCAGCATATTTGATAGTGGCGTAAACAATTTCTGTACAATGGTTTAAAATTTTGAAAGTGTGAAAACAAGGGTACTTTTTTTTTAATGTAGCAAATGTTTTAATGAATTGCAAAAAGTACTATCTTATTCAGTTTATAAACTGTTAAGAAAATAGCAGGTAGTCCTGCTTTTTTTTTTTTTTTTTGTGATACATTTGCTGATTTTAAATTTGTGGCAAAAATGAAAGTATGTCTTGTTGGAATTATTCTGATGTATCGGTGCGGTTCACCATTTTTTAACCGTAGGCAAGACAGTGGGCTGCTGTGTTTAGTCTCTCTGTAGTTTGCAAAGTTTTCAGGTTTTAATCCCCCTGGAAACTGAATCACTGAGCCAGCTGGGGCAACTTTTTTTTTTTTTTTTTTTAATGCGCATGTAAAATATTGGCCTGTTCACACATTTTAGAGTATGATGGGCTGCATGATTTTGATGCATCGGAAAAGCTTTCATTTTAGATAAAACAGCTTGCCGATTTAGGTAGAGGAATGCTGTGAAAGGTGTACTTTAAAATGCTAAGCCTGCCTCATTGACTTTTGGGGTGACTGTTAATGGTCAGTAACACCCTTGCTGTGAAGAGAGGTGCACTTTAAAAAAAAAAAATACTAAGCTTGATGCATTTATGATAAAGTACTGCAGTTGATTTATTTTTTTTAGTCTTTTTGGTTAGTTTAGTTTAAGGGGGTGGCTGATTTGTGAGGTGTGCATTTTTTCTCCCCTTCCACCACCCCAAAATGCTGACTCGCACAGTGATGCTACTGCTGTGCCGCACAAGTAATTTGGTGCATGCCGTACCAAAATTGCAGATATGTCACTAGTAGGAAGAGGTGTGCACTTGTGCTTCATGTAGGTGCAGTCAGTATAGCTTGCGTTGTCTGCTCCAGTAGGCAGTTAGATGTGGTATGCTGTGCTGTTTTGCCATCTGGGGATTGTTAGGAGAGCTGATTTGACCCACTCCCATCTCATGGAGTGCTGTGGCATGAGCACCCGTTCCCAGTTATCTTTTGAAAGGTCATTGTGAAGTTTCGTCCAGCACTGCAGTTAACCTAACTAGCTATAAATGACCCCTGACACCGCTAAAGTTTGGTTTGTACAGGTAGGCAGGTTTCTTAGTTGGACTGAGAATGGAGGTCATTTGCTGGTTGTACCTTGGTGTAGTAGCTAGAAAGCTAGGTAGTGTCCTTGCTTCTACAAATGCAAGCTCCTAGTTCTGCAGTGGAAGCACTTCTACACGTGCCTACATGAATTTTTCATCTGTACTTTTGCGATTTTGTGCAGTATTACTATTACTATTACTGTAGTTTGTATCCTGGCAGCTACTTTATTGGCAAACACGACCATTTTAATCTGTTAGGGAGGATGTTGCATGAATAGTCTCTCTGCAAATGGAAATGCCTGCCCTTTAACAGTTTGAGTAATCTTAGTGTAAGTTTTCATAAAGTATTCCTGGAAAGGCTTTAATACCAGCTTTGAAAATGGTGTGGTTCTAAGACTCTGACAATTTCTTAAACTCTTCTGTAGTAGCCTCGGTATCTTTGACATTTTTAGCTTTCATGTTCAAGCTGTCCTTGGATTCCCAAGAAATGGCTTAATAGTAATTTCTGTGATTTACCAAAACTTGGTGTCTTCAGTTATGCCCATTTCATTTTACATTACATCCCACACTAGGATAAGCATCTGTCTTTGAAAACATGGGTGTCTCTAAGTGTGTCTCTGGCAGAAAGTTAAAAGCTTTTACTGTAACAAGATTTGGGATGATTGCATATGAACAAGTGCTTCTTTTTTGCCTAAAGAAGGTCATTGGAAAATTCACAAGTGTTATAGCATCACGTCAAAAACTGAGGTATTGGATCTGAAAAGTTATGTACTGTATGCATGTGGGTGAGTCTTGTGTATGCATGCATAATTGCATGACTAATATACATACATTGTTCAAGCAAATGAATGTGTGTTGTAGAAGAAGTCATGAAACTGTCTGAATTGCATGATCTTCACAATCTTTGCTCAAACTGTGTTCTGGGGATGTATTAATAATCATTTATCTGGCCTGAAGGCAGAGAGTGGTGGATAGTCAGACTGGTGAAATTATGCTATTGGTTGATGTCTTGTATGCATGGTGCACACTGGATTAATACTACCTCGGGGTGGTACGCAAAGAGATTCAGTAATGCATAGATCACCGGGTGCAGAAAATTCATTTGCTTGGCTTGTTCTAATCAGCATATCCCATCCACGGCTACTGTCTGAAGCTCCATATTAAAGCTTGTAGTTAAGGGAAGTATTTTAATGTAATGGTGGTATGAAGTTTGCAACAGCCAAAAAACTATGCTGGACTTTGGTGTACTGGATCTCATTTTTCTTGGGGGGGGGGGGGTGCATTGTATAGTATGAATTCCAAATTATCAATTTTGTATGAAAGTCTAGATCACAGTTGGTGCCAATACAGTAATCGTAGTTTTCTGCTTGCTCCGTTTTTACCTTGGCTCCTGTGCTAAGATCCATCTTGCCAGTTGAAGTATGGATAATAGAGGGTAGCCAGTGTAAGAACAGACTAGGGAAGATTGGAGTCCTTTGCCAAGTCTTGCTTGTCCACAATTTCCCAGTTCTCTTTACCGTATTGAGTTGCCGTTGCCAGGCTACTGTGCGATAGCAATCATCCAGGCAACCATCTGGGTTTTCTGTCCCCTTTCTGCTTTGCCCAAGGTTTACCAGAAGTAGGCAAGTATTGTGCTTGCTGTGGGTTGTAGAAAGTCTTTTCTAGGACTGGTGTCTTCCAAAAATACAGTTCCCTATTCCTCACTGATGCCCCATACTTGAATATTTTTTGAAACTTTAATATGTATAGTTTTTTTGTGTCACTGCAGGAGAAGCTCACTACTTTAGAGCCTGCAGCTTTAGCACTGTATTATTTGGTAGACATTTTCTGTTGACAGGTAACCATAGGCTGGATAACTTGCTTTTCAAACCATATCATTTAGCCGATCCTTCCTGGCTACCCTAATCTGGTTGGCATGCTAAGACTTTCATTGTGCTAGCTTATGTGGAGCAAACCAACTATGAATGGTGCAGGGGCAAAATGAGTTTACAAATGGAACTGTGGGTTTCAAAGTAGTTTTTAAATGCAGCTCAAGGCTCCTATGTTGACTTTTTGACAGCCACTGTTCGGTAAGTACTGAACACACTTGTCTGTAGTCATTAAAGGGCTAGTGCAGAATAGAGAATAGCTGAAAAATATGCTTTCGGAATCAAAGTTCAAGCAGCGATCCTTGCAAGAAAATGGTCGGTACAAAAGCCACTTGCATTTTTCTGTTGCCAATTCCCATGAATGGTCCTTGACTTTAAATGATGGCAATTTCTCTGTTTTATGCACTGGACAGTGTCTTGGCACTTCTTTCTGGTGTCTGCACTTCTGACGTGAGCAGATCTGAGTTATTGGATGTTGGGCCATATGACCATTTACCTACGCCCACAGATTTTGAGCACTGTATTGTTGGCAGTTGATGCCTGCATCCATGGTATCTTGCCTGTAGCTACCTGTCCTTGACTTCATGCCGTAGGGCAAAAGTTTGCTAGCCATTTGGACACCTCCCTTGGGAGGAAGGTGCAGATTGCCCTCCCCCAAGTATTTGAAGATTGCCTGGACTTGATGCTTACACATTGGGTGCCATCCAGCTCTGCTTTTCCAATTCCTTCCCTTCAGCATAGGCTTTAGAAGGCGGCAGCAAGTTTGGAGAGGTATTCTGTCAGTTTTCTTCAGATGCCACTATAATTGGAGAAACTTGATAGTGACCATCGTTCCCAAGGGGGGTTGTTAGTATTTTCCATCCTCTCTGGTTAATTGGCTGAATAGGGAACATAAAATTATTTGTCCTCTTCTGCAGCCAGTGCTGTGCTGTCTACTTTTCCAAGTAGTTATGGACCTGGTCTCTGTATGTATGCACCAGCCCATTGGCAGATGTTAAGCTAAGTTCTTGATTATTTTTATCCGGACTGGGAGGGGTCCTTCACCTTTTTCTACTTGGAAGTTGTAATGGCAAATGTGGGAGAATAGAAGTCTCTAATTTATACAGCCCCCCTCGCAAAGAAAGTGGTCTAAACTCTGCAGAAGATTAGAAGTATCTCTAATGTGAATGGTTTGGTGGTCTTTTTAAATCAGCTAGCTTATAAGTATGCATTGCAGTACCAACTACTTCATCTGTGGATTTTTTCCTTTGTTTCAGCTATCTAATGTGGGCACTCTTTATTTCAGAGACTGAATACTGACACACAACTGGGTGGTCAGAAGTACTGCAGAGAATAGTATGTCTAGCTTTCAAGGCACGTGAGTGGAAAAGTACAATTCTGAAACTAGTCCAGCAGCTATGTGAAATCCCCAGCCCTTTTTATAGGGTTAAAGGTTTTGTGCTATGCACTTGTGGGGAGGTTCACCCGGTAAGATTAGCTAAAAGTCTTGCCTGCAGTTAAAATTCAGTGAACCTCCTTTGACACAGATGCTATAGTTAATGACGGTTACTCACTTGTCATGACGTGCCCTTTAGTACTGCGCCTGTGTTCATGTCCCCACTTTTATATATGAAATACTAGCTTTTAAGACTTATCTACCTTTTGCCTTTGTGTCCGTTTCCTGTTTTAACCTATGATGCCAAGAAATTTCAGCGGAAGACCCAGAGAGACCTTCCTTGATGGGAGTGGGGTTCTGAGGATCCCCAGTGCCTGTGACATTCTTGCTGCTCAGAGGATGGACAGTGTTGCATGTCAGTCCTGGTAAGTAAGCTTATTTCAGCTTTTGTTCTGGGAAAGGCTTTTAAGTTGCCAAGCACCCACTTCCCACATGGATTGCCAGCTGTATTGTTCTGCATAGTCTACCAGGGCTTTGATTTTTTTTCTGTTAAATCAAAACTCACTCTGGTTAGAGGACTAATGCCTGCCTGCTTGTATGTTCCTTATGGATGTTTTGTGCTTTCGTGACTCTTGCTACGCAACTTTGCTATTTGCTTGAGACTGTTTGAATCGGGTAACATTTGGAAAGTCAGTTCTCCAGGATTGTGCCACTTTATTACAGTTCTTTCTTCCACCTGCTTCTTCCTGTTAGAAGGAATGCTGTCGGCTATCCCTATAGATGAGTGGATTTTTCAGTTTGCTACAGCTGCAAGAGCTCCTGTAACGTTGGTAAGTGTGATGTTAGATGGAAGTCTGTGCTAGTCAACAATCTTGTACACGCGATAATTTGTTTTTGAATAGGTGACGCCTTCAGTGTGTTATTGGAAGGGGTGAAGACTAAGGATCAGTCCTAGAATGCAGAAGGACTTTCCACTGGCAAGGATGTGATCAGTCCGATAATTTTTATCTGAGATCTTGAAGCCAGAGTTGGTTGCCTGTTTCATTCTCAAGGTGCTTGAGCCATTTTGGGCTTCAGGATGCCTATGCTCAGACGGAGAAGTTGGAGTAGTGTGTGTGGTCATTGAGACCATAAGTGCATCCATAAATGAATAGGATATAGTCACATGGGGTGGGTCATTCCATTTTGCCTCCCACATCAGTTCCTTTCTCCATTTTTAAAGTGAGATGTTTGCGTGGTTAACGGGAGGTATCCCTTATTTTGGAGACTCTGTTTTAATGCCTTAAGTACAGTCTATGATCTAGTGGCAAGACTGAATATATTGCTGAATGTTTGATAGCGGTTTTGTTTTCAGGTGGCTGTGATGCCCTTGTTGCCATCTGTGGGACAATGGCTCTGTCTCTCCCTCTTCATAACACTTTACCATAAATGTTTTTTGCTGGAGCACTAGCCTTCCCTTTTTTAATGGTCTTCCCCTTCCCCCTTTTTTAATGGTCTTCCCCTTCCCCCTTTTTTAATGGTCTTCCCCTTCCCCCTTTTTTAATGGTCAAGTGTTGTTAAGACGTACTGTTCACCTTTTATGATCTTGTGCAAGTGGAGAGCAATTTTTTTACCATATTCCTATTTTAAAGGCATAAGTGGAATTGGCAACAAGTGTGTAAAACTACCCCACAAAAGCAGAAAATATTTGAGTTAATACAAATGAAGTAATCTCTTGCAGGTCAACTTTGCAAACTACCTTCTGTCTAAAGTCTTCCTTTACCTAAAAGTTCCCCCACCAAGTTTCTCCTTTTGCTGACCATTTGTTCACCTTCTGTTCCATCGTGTCTTCTGCTGGAGTTTGAATCCTGGGTGTTGATATTGGTGGTGCCCGTTAGCCTTGGAGATGCAGGACCTTTCTAAGGGCACTTTAATGTGTGCTTTCTTTTCATGTCATAGACTGCACTAACTAGTCCAGTGGTAACAAATAAAATATCTTGTAGCTTGTGTTGACAGTGGTAAATGGCTGTTGCTTTCTTCCCAAAAGTAGATGAACGAATAAAACTGGATTTAATTTGAGTAATCCTGTTTATTTTGCTTCTCTTGCAGACATAGCTTTGATTACTAAACCTACAATCTGTGATGGAATGTTTCAACAGTATGACCGAGAAATTCATGCTGTGGTCATGACTAGGGACAGCATAGTCACAGAAGTGAACCATGGGGGGGGGGGGGGTGCACTGCAGGCATTACCCGCTTTCAGAGTTGCTTATAAAATAAGAACAGGCAGAAATGCAAAAGTAGAAAATGGACCTGGAGAATTTCTTTTGGGAGGGGGGGTATATTTAAAAGCGACGTATTCTCCTTGCATCCATAACATTTTCCTTTAAGTTACTCTGACTTCCTCCCACCTGCCAAAACCTGATGGTTTAGTGACTACTCTAAAATGTCCCTGCATGTAATTTGTACTGTAGCTGTTCCGATTTACTCTTGGCAAGCTTGGCTACTCATTTTCCCAGCTACCTACCACGTAATACTAACTTCTTGTAGCAACAACTGCCAATGACTGTTATGTACCTCTATCAATTGTTCACTGATGAATCTCTACTACATTTGTAACCATGTTTAGGCCATATTTTTAAAATTGTACTATTGCTTCCTTAGCTGGACTAATGTCTATATTTAAATGCTATGTGTTTAACTGTATAACGCAAATTAAACTTAATGTTGAGCTTTTCTCCCAGGGTCTCTGCTGAAAATGGACCAGTGTCCAGTCGGACTCTCCTGGTCAACAAATGTAAATAAATATTGCTGGAAATAACTATATGCATTCGTCCACTTACCAAGTTTAACAAATTGGGGAGCAAGTGGAGTGTTTCGAGTACTGCCATTTCTAAGGAGTGGCCTGATGTGATTGAACAGTCTGAGAAAGTTGAACTGGTTTATGATTGTTGTGGAAACATGCTCTTCTGTAAATTGGTAAGAGTAACTGCAAATTGACAGTAAAATCTCCGTTGAAGTGTTTACATTGTGCAGTTCTACATGGTATGTAGAGTAAGGTCCAAATCAAATGATGGGAAGAGTAGAAAGGAGAGAGAAAGTGACAGTATTATTGGGGGAGGGTGCAAGGGAAAAGTGTGCAATCCATTATTTGCTCAGGACAGTACTAAGTTTTGAGAATATGTTCACAGGTAAGCCAGGGTGCATCCTTTTGATGTAGCCTATTGAGGACCTTGGTGGCCTATCAGGCCAGTCCCTTTGTAGTGTACCTGA
>NC_056727.1:657064638-657152138 GCF_019279795.1 Protopterus annectens
ACCCTGTACTTTGTGTGTCGAAGGTAAACCTCTTAACCATTATGCCAATCTCCTACCCCAGTTGGTCTAACTGTCCGCTGTCCATTCATGTGTTTAGGCAGTCTTTGCTAGCTTCCCCAGGCTCTGGATTTTAGAGGTCCAGTGCTTTTGTGATCCAGCTTTGCCTTCAGGCAGTAATAGTCTCCCCCCCTGACCTTTTGGACCTTCTGTTGTCATACAGATGCTGCGGTACTAGCAAATTATTCTTTGGCACAAGAACCACACTTTCTTCATATGAAAAGAAAAAAAAAACTTGGAGCCTTTGTTTTTTGTAGTCTTGGTAAAAGCAAACTACCATTCTGAGACCATCTTTCTTCTCTCTCTAAGAACTCTATCTTGCACATTGCTGACGGTACGTCCTTTTTTTATTGAGGCAAATGTTCAGATGGCCATTTTGATTGTTCAGATCATTAAACAGGTGGCCTGTGCAACAAGCCCTTGGTAGCGCATGTTTCTGTATAACATACTGTTTGCACCTCATTTCACCCTGATTGATCACCAGGGCAGTAAATATTATGGGAAGAAATGGCCAGGGAATTGTTGCTAGGCTTGTGTCAGCCCTAGGGCTGATAGCCTAGTGCCAACCTACGATTACCTATGTGCTGTCCTTTTTGCCGTGTAGCTTGAGATTATCTTCGGGGGTGGGGGGGCATTAGACCTGGGTTTACCTTTACTTTGAAGGTAGCAAGGCTCATAACTAACTCTGTAGTGCAAGTGTGTGTGTGATTTCCCAACTTCTGTCCGGTTCCTTTAACCGGACAGTTTGAAATACCATTTGTTCTGCTAAAGGATAGAGTTTAGACAGGGTTGGATCTTTTGTAGCTGAAATGGCTAGACACTAATCACCATTGAAGAGTCTGAGGCTTGAGTAGAGTGAAGGCTGCCAGTTTGTCCTGACTGTTGGTCTCAAAATCCCACAGATCTTAAAAGTAGAGAATTATATAGAAATACATGCTAGAAGATGCATTACATTTGATGGTTTGAGAGATTGGTAAAGGGGAAGTAAGACTATGCATGTATTGAGGAAATTTAATGACCACATGGGAGGCCTTGTAAACTGGTAATTCCTTATAGTTTGATGGTCTCCTTGGGAGTGCCTAGATGCCTTACGACCTGTGACTAAAGGATAGTGTTTTTACCCATTTTGAGTTGGAAATGTTTTAATTTTCATATTAGAGGGTGGCAGTGAGTGTTGCCACCTCACAGCAAGATGCTCTCCGGTTCGATCCTCGGCTGGGGTGCCTTCTGTGCGGAGTCTGCATGTCCTCCCTGTGGTCAGGTGTGTTTCCTCCAGGTGCTCTGGTTTCCTCCCACATCCCAAAGACATGCTGTAAGTGGATTGGACTGTCACTCTGTCTGCCGCTCGCTGTCTCTAGGCGTGAGTGCATGCATGTGTGCCTTGCACCGGGCTAGCAACTAGACGCAGTAAAACTCTACTGCCAATCATGAGCGGACAGGTGATGCACTGTGGCGACCTCTAACCATGAAAAGACAAAAGAAGAAGATTGTAGATGGCCGTATCACTTAACATAGTCTAACATGTTGGAGCAGTTGTGAGCCAGTGCTTTCAGAAGTGAAGCCTGTGATTCAAACAATCCGGACAATGTTTGCTATCCATCTCACAATATAAAGGTTTATATTCGGGCTTGGCCATTTGATTTGAAAGTGGCCCATGGGGGAATGTGCAGAAGGCCATGCAAGAACATAAGATGTCCCGTGTCTTTACATATTTGCATAGGTTCATTCGGAAGCTTATTTACACAGTGAGGAGTCTAGCTTGCCTGGTTATCAGTTTCTGCATGAAGATGTTTATCCCGAAGCTTGGGGGGGGGGGGGGTGTATGTGCATTTCTTCACAAGTTCCACACTGTGTCCCTGTCTAATATAGGCGTCCCTTCAGTAACATCCCTCTGGCTAAAGCTTTGCTAAAAGGTTAATTTGCCTATTTCTGTTCTTGTGGTCTCTGCAACTGTAACTCCCCCTGGCGGACGGCCTTCTCATCTGTATAAATGAGGTTGTAGTGGTGGTGGTTTACTTTACTTTTATTCCAAATTTTAGAAAGTAATCTTATTTCAACCAGTTTCTCTAATGGAGCTTGTTTAATTTGAGGATCATGATGGTCCTAGAAAACCTGACAAATGTTTTTGCAGTGGATTTCGTGCTTAAAGTTTCCCAATGCTCCTTTTAATTGAGGGGAGTACTTTCAGTGGGTAGAACAAAGTGGGACCTAACATTACAAGGTTTGTATGCAGGCAGGCGGTTTTAAGTGAACTGATTTAGTTTAGAGTTTCTTGGACTGACGAAAGGTGAAGCTGTAGTTATCTCACCAGACTTGACTCATTGTGAGGGGGAACTGCCTGTTTTCACATGAAATTCCACAGAAGACCCCCCCCCCCCCGACCCTGACAACAGTGGAGGTGGGTTAGTTTCGAGTTTTCCTGCTTTTCCACAGGCATTGTACGAATCTATATCTGTATCAAGATCTGATGGTATTTTCCCAGCACCTGCAAAAGATGCATGCACCCTAAAATGTTTTCTCCTATTGCAGTATTCTTGCATATGGGATCCTCTGCCTCAGGCGATTCAAACGTCCGGCTTGTATACAGAAGCTTAGCCTGGCTGCTGTAAGGTGTGTGGGATGTCACATGCAGGGACCATAAACCGTGGGCCATAAACGTGCGTGATGTCTGCATGCACAGACCTCGAAACTTCTCTGCCGCAGTTGGAGCATCGGCTTTCTCGTTCAACTCCTAAAGAGAAGTACCCCATTGGGGGAATCCTTTTCTGCTAAGCTTAGGTTTATGTTTAGCTTTTATCTAGCTGTCTTACTGATTCAGGCCATGTCCTCTAGGCAGGGAAAATGTAAGTGCGGTCAAAGAATTCCGCACAGACTGCCACAACCTCTGTTTAGCTTAGGGGTGTCCCATCTGCTAGTAGTTTGTTCCTAAAACACTGCTCTGCTGTCTTACAGAATGTCTAGGGGTTACAGTCTATTAGCGAGGAAGGCACTTCTAGTCCTAGGCTGATGTCTGGCATTAGGCCTTCGCCCAAGATGACTCCTCTGAAAAGGAAGTAGAAGTCAAATCTATTTTCCCCTGCAGAAGATTTCCCGACTGGCAGGCATTTTCACAGTCCCTTTTTGGCCCTGACACCTACAGCTTCTTAAACTCCTGCCCTTCCAACCTTGAGTCCCAGGTCTGCTTCTGCTGGTCTTACGCCACTTGGATTCTTCCTCCTCTTCTGATTAATCCCTCTCCTATGGCTAACAGCTGGCTTCACCTTTGGATTACTGCTCCTGGGATGAGGATCCCTTGGAAGGGGATTCCCCACCTGAAGACGTAACCTTGGGGAAAAAAATTCCAGAATGAGGGAATATTTGAAATGGGATTTTTCTCAAATGACTGAAGTGTAGAAGTGGTAATATGAGCTTCTGCAGATGGATTCTCCTTCACCTGTCTCGTGTTATACAAACAGGCCTTTGCCCTGCTTCCAAGACTCTGTAATCTCAGCCACCAGCCCCAAAAAGACCAGACCGGTTCTATAAAGTTCCTGATGAGTTTAAATTCCCTATTAAACCACCTGTAGCAGACACAGCTGTGATTGCAGTCTCTGCAGACGCAGTCCAGGCAATTGCCGCGCCCCCCCCCCCCAATCCGATAAAGATATTAAGGCGATGGACAGATTGCTCTAGAGGCAAGGGTTGAAGACTATCTATTACAAAGCTCATACGGTTAAATATGCCTTGGACCAAGTCTCCCAGGCCACAGATCTGCTATCCTCCATGCCAGATTATCCACCAAACCCCAAGTTGCCGCTAAACTGTCTTTAGCGGCTCATGTTGCCAGGCGTGATGCTGCAGAAGCATCAGCAGGTCTGCTGCATCTGCTTTGGGTCTGCGTAGGTACTCCTGGCTCGGGCTACAGCCCCTGCCAGATTTCAAAATCATAAATGCCCCTCTTGACGACCAGCTCCGTTTTGGGAAGCAATCAGCAGAACCTTTTTAAAAAATCTACAAGAGAAAAGCAAAGAGCGGCAGGATCTCCAAGCATCTTGATCTCCCCACTCCTAAATTTTCATAAAAACTACCCCACCAAGCCAAGTTTTGCCAGGAAGGCTTCTGTACCCTCTACCTCCAGGCCAAGGTGCCAGGACTATCTCCTCTGTACAAGACAGGCCTAACAATGTGACTTGTCCCATCTCCTCCTCTCCCACTGCCCCCCCCCCCCCCCCCCGTGGCAACAAATCACCTCAAGCAGTTGGTTCCCGCAGACAAGAAGGTGAAGGCTTCTATTCCAGGCTCTTCCTAGTATCAAAAAAGGTTGGCCCGTAGAAACCCATCCTGGACTATCTCTTCTAAATCCCTTTATCTACTTTATGCATTTTGTTCCTTCAAACCCTTCTTCCATTTTTGACACCCAGGCCACTTTAGACATGGAGGCATATCTATTCACCCAGTTTTTTCACAAATTCCTGCATTTTGCTGTGTACCCTCACACTTGTCAGTTTTCAGTTTACTGCCCTTCCCTTTGGTTTATCCAAAGCACCAAATGTATTTACAAAGTGTAACCCCAGTAGTAGCCTTCTGCAGAACAAAGGCATACAAATATACTTGGACAACCACCTTGTCCAGGCAGAAAGTACCTTACAAAGACACTTTCAATTTGCCATTTTCCTCTTAGGCTGACTGAAGCCTAGGCTTCCTATTAAAGTCCTCCCTGACTCCTTCCCAAGACCACATTTTCTTGAGTTGCAGAATCTGCAAGAATTTGAAGGCCTTCCTCCCTCCAGAAAATGGTCACTTCTCTGGCTTCTTTCAGGATTTACTCCTAGTGAGTTGAATTTCAGCCAAGGAATTCCTTTGCCTACTGGGTCTGCCAGGCACTCTTCCCATGTTGCACCTTCACAGACTACACATCAGGAAAGTTCCAGTGGTATTTGAAGGTTTGGTATCTGTATGCCCATCCACTAGACTTTCAGTTCCTTGCATAAAGAGAATTAAGGTGGTAGATTCGGCAAATTCACCTGAATCTAGCACTCCCATTACAGCCTCTCACTGCAGTTCAACAGATATACACAGGTGCATCAGATCTGGGATAGGAGTATGAATGGACTCAAGTTGCAGGGCCAGTGGGAGCCCTGTCTTTAGAGAAAACACATAATCTGGGATGACTGCTCTCCTAGTCCTGAAGGTATTCCTTCCCCTCATACTTCTAGGTCCCCACAAAGTCTTCAACACCACAGTACTGTGGTACATCAACGGGGTGGGGGTGACTTGTCTGTCTTTGCAGACTGGCCATGCAAGCATGGGAGTTGGCTAGTCTTTCCAGTGTAACACTACAGGCAGTATACATCCCATCACAGAATGGTCAGGCAGATGTCAGCAGAACATGGTCTCAAATCACTAGTGGATGTTGCACAGATGTTTTCCTGGACATGGTTTACCAGTGGGGCACACCACAGATCTGTTTGCCTCCCCTCAGAACAGATAACTGCAGCTATTCTGCCCTCTACAAGCTTGGAGAGTGGATGCCTTCTCTGTTTCCTAGAAGGGGTTCTTCCTCTGCATTCCCCACGATACAGTAGGTCCTGCTGGAAATTTCAGCAGGGCAAACCAAAAATCTTGCTGGTGACCCCCTATTGGCCAAGGCAACACTGGTTCCTCCCTTTTGAAACTAACCAAGGGCAATTGTCACAGGTTGCCTCACAAGGTGAACCTAATCCCACAGCAGAAGGGATCTCTCATCCACTCACACCTGCAAACTCTCAGCTGTACCCTGTGGGTGATAAACATTTGATCCCTTTTAGACACCTTTTACTCTGAGGACGTACTGTCTAGCCTACAGGAGGGCTATTTATCCAAATGGAAAAGGTTCTCTAATTGGTGTCTTCAAATACTTTGATATCCCTTTTCAGGTGGATGTACACCTAGTTTTGTCCTATTTGTGAGAGCTGCTAAAGTCTTCACTTTCATATTTTTCAGTGAAGTCCATTTGTCTGCTATCTCTACCTGTTTTACCCTCTATCCACCCCTATTATCCAGATTAGAGGTGAAGCTCTTTCTCAATGGGGTCTTTCACATCAGACCACCAAGAAAACCCATACCCTCTCCTTGGGACTCTAATTTCATTCTGGAGAAATGTACTACTATTGAACCAGCAACTTCATAATTGTGCACCTGGAAAACTGTTCTGCTTGTAACATTGACTTTGGCCAGAAGAGTGAGTGTTAAAGTGGAATAGCCATAAGTGCTTGTATCTCATTTTTCATAAGGATAGGGTCTCTGTTTGTACCAACCCCTCCTTCATGCCTGAAGTGGTCAGTGAACTTTCCCTTGACCAGTCTGTTCATTTACCCACCTTCTTTCTTTCACCACAGAATGACAGTGAGTGTGCTTCATTCCCTGGATGTTCACAGGCAACTTAAGTTCTATCTTTTTATAAGCTACTTTATTCAGCTGATTTGTCACTACTTACAGCTACATACAACCGTCCTGTGCGCCCCCCCATTCTTTGACTAGCAGACTTTCCTCCAGTGTCTCCCTTAACTACTACTTGTAGTTTGGTGACCCTGGGCTTATTGCATTATGTAACTACTGTTACCAGATTTTAAACTACTAGTAACTGAAGCAAATACTAAACTTAGCCTAACAACTCTATACAAACATCCCAAACTATAAAACTAATAACCACAAAGCAAAACTTCCCCTGTTGGGAGCATACACCCGACCCTGGATCAACCCTAAATCCCACAACCCAGCAAACCAATAAATGTCTCACCATAGCAACCATTAAACTGCGATGTTTCAGGTATGGAAGTCTGGAATTTTATTCCTGGATTTCACACAGTAGGCCAGATAGCAACCACAGAAACATGACTTAAAACATATATCCATTTCTACCACCTGGTGGCTACTACTTGAGATATGACAGGCCCCATAAAAAAAGGTGGAGGCATTGCATTAATTTACCCAAGTCACTTCACATTTGTACCATATACCAACCACACCCCACAGTTCACATCTGTTGAAATTGTTGTAGCTTTCCTGCAACTGAATGCCAGCAAAAAGCTCTGCGTCATTGGATTCTATATCCCACCAGGCAATAATATACCCATCCTAGAACAAATCCTTGCCTGGACTTCAAAAACATTTACTAGTGAGCCAGATATCCATGGATATGTCAATATAGATTAGACAAGTCGCAAAAAATCAACCCACAATCAATTTAGCTATTCAGTTATACCTAGCTTTACAGTGAAGTAACTAGACCCAACAAAACTATTGGTTCCCTCATAGATGGGATACTAGTTTCACACCCAGAGTAGCTTCAACTGGGGTCATAATTGATCCCCTCCCAGCATATATAATATGCAAATCCACCCCCCACCCCACCCAAGCCAACACCAGTACAGACTAAGTAGAAGCATCTGTAGTTTTTACCAAACAACTCTCTAAATGACACCCCTGGCACAAGTAAACTGGAACATTCTCAGTCCTCCCACTAGATGAAGCTGTTGAATTCTTTAATTCAACCTTCTAGGATATCCTAAACAGTCTAGCCCCCATACAGCAAAAAAAAAATTCTAAAAGCAACAATGCTACCTGGATTACTCCTCCTACAAAACAGCTGATGTCTAAAAGCCAAAGTTGGAAGCTTTGGCAAAAAGACCCCCCCCCCCCCATACCTCCTACAGTTCAACTTTGTAGTCAAGCAAAATTTTTAGTAATTTTTTTAATCTTGTTTTAACCAAAAATGCCATAAACAAAACCTTAAATTCTGGAATGCAGTCTCAGCCCTACTTAACCAGGGTCCAGTAACATCTGTCCTGACCCAGACAGATACACCCCCCCCCCCCCGAAATTGCCACAATATTCAATGCACACTTTATAGACTCTATTGCTAAACTTTCAGGAAGTTTCCCTCGTATCATGCCACGTTTAACTCCACGTCCTACATCTATTTCTCCCCATCCCTACCTAATCTGTCTTGAAACTACTCCTTAAACTCAGTGTACTAATGGACCTGACGACCTACACCTGACATACCTGCAGATGTCAGCAAATTCTGTAGCTTATCCAGTTAGCAAGAACAGCAAGTACCCATTATCTGTATAAAAAGCTTGTCTTCTCCCACTACATAAAGGTGGCCAAAACACAATTTCTGATCCATAGCAATCCTTTCCCCTCTATCCAGAATTCTAGAAAAATGGGTCCACAATCCACACCTAAAGAATCTCCTAGACTGCATCTTGTCCTCCACCCAACACTGTTTCAGACCTGGACACAGGACCACCACTGCTCTTGTATCATTCTTGGACAGTGTAAACCACACGAGATGCTTGCAAAATTTTGTCCTCTCTCTGCCTTTACCTATTAAACGCATTTGATATAGTCTTACCTCCCCTACTATTCACTAAACTGTCTAACCTAGGAATCTTACCTCCTACCTTGGATTGGTTCTCTACCTTACAAACTGGCAGCAAGGAACAAAATGGGACCAGTACTTCTCACCTTGTCTCCCGTTATCTATCAACAGGAGTTCCACAAGGCTCTATACTTGGGCCCTTCTTTTTCACCATATTTAATGACTTCCACTCTTCCCCTGTCCCAAACCTCACTTATGCAATATGCAGATGTGTGTGGACAGCACATTTGACCCATAGTTTATGGTCCCTATGTGTAACTTCCCACACGCCTTACAGCAGCCAGGCCAAGCTTTTGTATATAAGCTGGATGTCAGGGTCGCCTGAGGTGGAGTATCCCACATGTGAGAATACTGCAACATGGAAGAGAAGAACCTTTATGGTTATGTTAAGACTTGACACAGCTATTCTTTATGCCAGCTTGTCCTAAATTTCAAGGAAGAGGTGACCCTGCATAACTTTGTTGGTTACACTGGCATTAGTATAACCACTCTTTTTGTTTTTTTTTTTTTTTTGTTTTTTTTTTTTTTTGAAGCAGGACTTGAGATTCCCCTTCAGGCATTGCAAAGTCTGCAGTTTGAGTACAAAAGATAATTGATACGAAGTGGTTTGCAGAGTAGATTTCTATAGATACCACTTTCAGTCCACTCCTGAAGAGACTCCCTTTAGACTTGAAACTCTAGGGGACAGGGTTCTTGCTTGCTGTCTGTCATGATTTCTCTTGGTTTTGCTGTAATGAATCTGATCTGTGGAGGTAGGCTAGTTCAGAATGCTGAAATTTTACACCGGAGGGCTGATCTGGAATTGCTAGTCTCCAGGCTTTTTTGACCAACCCTAACCTGCTGGAAAATTCTCTACCAAGCAACTTTGCTCTCTTGGCTGGACAAGAAGAGTACCTTTGCTTCACCACAGTAGCTGTGGCACCAGTAAATAGAACTGCAAGAAAGAGACTGGTTGCATAGTGATGCATCTGCTCTGATGTGACTGGTCCTGTGGCCTTACAGGTAACCATAGGATTTTTTTTGTTAATCTCCTCTGCCCACAATCAAGGTTGCCAGCACATTCTTATCTTAATACGAGAACAGTATTTTAGCTTGTTCTTGTGCTTCTTGGCACAAGTGGTATAACCTGATTTATTCATGTATTTTTTCCCTCCTCTCTACAGGCACTGATCTGAAGTAGGTAACTTCATTTAATCTGCAACCTGTGGGTATTCAGATCCATATCGGATCCAAGCTGGCAACTTTTTCTAGCATCTGCTCAGAGCTCCTCACCCTACCCACAATGCACTACCATCTCCTACCTTCCCTCATATCTCGTTTGCCGCGCCAGTAGTGTACATCGTGGTCTCCTTTACTCTGAGCAAGTTTATTAATACTTGGTGTCTGAGTGAATAGTTTCCCTTCTTCCCCCACTAGTATATCGCTTGTTTGCCTTAGTTTTTTTTGTTAAACTCTGTAGAGTAGTCATGCCTGCCTATGTGCGTTTTGTGTGTGGTGTTTGTGTTCGGTGCAGGACCATGGCTGATCAGCCAAAAATCTGTATTTAAGAAATGCAGTGTGTGGTCATAAGTGCTCCCCGGCTGATGGTCACACTCTGCGTGGTGTTTGTTTGGGAGTGTCACATTTGTTGACACAATGTACAATCTGCACTGGGTTCAATCCTAGAGCCCTCTGGGATCGGAAGGCCAAATTGGTAGTTAAAGGCCTTCTCCCTGCATCTATGCTGGAATCTGCCACGGCCTTGGTACCTAGTACTCTACTTCCCACCCAGACAGGGACTCAAAACTCCCACTTCTGGTGCTGGGTCAAACAAGGAAAGGAAAAAACTACAGTTTGTGTAGCTGGCAAAGAGAAGGACAGAGAAAGGCACAAGGAGGTTGGAAATCAGAAAAGGGACAGACCTCGCAAGAGATCCCTGGACAGGGAGCTCTTCCTTTAGTCCCTCTTCTAAGTCCATGAGGCCAGTTTCTCCATGGCTCTGGTCGTCTCGTTTTTCACCGGAGCCGTTGGAACCTTCAGATCCAAGGCATTCCTCGCCCTCACTGCGCAGGCCAGCCAGATAAGAGTCTGTGACGACTTCGCGATAGACTCTGAGCTTCTCAGACTTGGACATGGACAGGATGATACAACAGAGATTCATTCAGACCCAAATACAGATGGGAGTCTTGCCAGGCCCCTCTCACTTTGGAGGGTGGACCTCCATACCCTTTTCCCACCCTTTTTTCCACCCTATCTCCTTCCCCGATCCATGCTTCGAGGCTCTTGGATCCGAGGATTTTCGGAGCTGGTAGCTCTGCGCCGACTGTTCCCCTTAACCTTGACTCCAGCTGTTACTGTGAGCTCCTCTGATCTGACTAGTTCTGGCCAGAGTGACTCTTGGAGCTGCGGACAGGGAGTTAGACCCAAGGGAAGGATTCTTCGGCTCTGCCTTTTCCTGAGATCTGACCAGTTTCCTCTGACATCGGGCTACCCTAACTTCGGATCCGGGGAGGGCGTCTTCCTTTGCTGGGTGCCCCTAGCCCACCCCCTTGGATTCTACCCACACACCCCTGGATTTGGCGACTACTCCCATCGTCCTGTCTCTGGGGCAACCCGTGCCAGAGGATCCCCAGGTTTATTTTCCCTGAGGAACCTCCTGCGGTTCAAGAGTCCTCTTTGTAAGCGCAAGTGTAAAAGGAGGCACTTGACTCCCCAAGTCCCTCACTACAGACACTGACTTAGATGGAGAAGGTTCCCCCAGGTCACCTCCCGAAGAAGTCTCCTTCAGAGAAATCATGGTGATCCTCCACCAGAGGGGGGGGGGGTTGGTCAGCCCCAAAACCTTCTGGGCATGAGTCTGTGTTCCTGGAGGCCTTTGACACTGGCCCATCTACTTCCTGGTTGTCCCTGCCAGCAGACCCCTTGGTGGATCTTATCACCACGTGGGCATGGAAGGAGCCTGACACTAGAGTCAATCCCCAAATGCTCTGACAAAATTTTATCTTCACCCCCCCCCCCCCTTCCGACAGACAACCTTGGTCAAAAGGAACCCCGGTTGACGCTATGTTGGTCGCAGCAGCCACCAAGAAGGAACTAGCACAGGAGCTTTCCTCAGTCCACCCTCGACAAGAAGTCCAAGTCGGTGGATAGGTTTGGGAAATGCGTTTGGCTCGGGTTGTGTCAGTTTGCAGACCCTTTCAGGGCATCATTCTGTTGGCAGATCTATTGGGGATTACAGTCATGTTCAGAAATCCCTATTGCAACTAGTACAAGTTTTAGACTTCATTGGGGCACGGCTAGACACCTTGCAGATTAAAGTATTCTTAACTCCAGACAAGATCTTGCACCTCAGGTGCTACATAGCTCAAATAACTAACTTCAAGTCTCCAAAGGCAAGATAGGCTCTCCGGGCACTGGGCTCCATGGCTGCCTCCATATTCTCCCTTGTGCGCATCTTCATATGAGGGTTTTTCAATGGACTCTGGCTGTTCAGTGGTCTTGGCTAGACCTGCCCATGGAATTTCAGATCAGGATCAGTCACATCTGCAGAAGTCTCCTCTTTGGTGGTTAAATTCACTGGAGATATTAAAGGATGCCCCTTCGTGTCATCTCCAGTCCAAGCCACAGTGACCATGGACGCTTCCCATCTCAGGTTTTTGAGAAGGACAGTCCAAGGCATGTGGTCCCATTCAGAGACAAAGTTGCACATAAATGTTCTAGAAATGAGGGCAGTGCTTTTAGCGTTGGAAGCCTTTCACACTGTCCTTCCTCTTGGATCGACTGCAATTCAGTCAGACATCATTTTGGTTGTCTGGTATATCAACAAGCAGGGGGGAACCAGATCTCATCCCCAATGTTGTGAGACCATGAGTGTGGGAGTGGACTATCTCTCCACTGGTCTGTTTCTGATACCAACGCACATCCTGGGGCGCTCCATTTTAGCGGATAGATTGTCGGGCTGTTCTGGTGCCATAAGAGTGGTCTCTGAAACGGTCAGTAGCAGAGGAGATATTCCTTGCATGGGGTCGGCCTTGCTCCGAGGCTTTCGAGAAACCGGATTTTGGGTATCCCTCCTGTACTGGCTAGTCCTGTTTGTTGACATTAATTTTATTGTGCAGGTGGGTGCTTCAAACCCTGAAATTCAATGTTTTTTCCCCTTTTTAAAAAGAAACTGCAGACTTCAGTCATGGAAACCTTGGCTAGTTGGAAGTGTCTGAAAGCTTCTTGCCTACCCTACTGTTCAGTTAGATTAAACACTAAGCTTTCTTGATGTAGTTTGAGATATGTTTACAACTTTACACTCAAGCACTGGATTGATGCCATTTAAGGCAGATCTGCCAAGGCAGTGGGCTGGGTAGTGTAATATTTGTAACCCCCACAGAGCTTATTTGGTGGTAGTACAAGAAAAATGTTTGAAGGGGTTGGTGGGGATATAGCATCTCGGCGGAGTTAAATGCAGTTCTCGTTTTGTTAAATCGGGTTGACGTTTTGTTCATTTTGAGGATGGTGATCATAGCTGTTAAGTGAAACTCTTCATGAGCTTGTACAATCTGAGTGAAGGAGCTTACTAAATCTTTTCTGATGTTTGCATTTGCCACTTTGGTAGATGGGTGCATTTCACACCTTTTTCAGGAAAAAAAGTGACTGGCGACTCAGCATAAGCTATGGTGATTGCGGTCTTTCTGGCCTGTTTGTGAAGGGTATGCTAACATGACATAAGTGGGGTCTTTAGCTTTTACAGTCACCATGAAGCAGTGATTTTAGTAATTTGTTTAGCTTTTAAAAGTGAAAAATGTTTCCATTGCGTTGACCAGTGTTTCTCTACGCAATGCAGGGAGGGCTGATACAGTAATGTTTCTAAAGTGGGTCAAGTGTGTGTGTGTGTTCTCCAACTTCATGGAGTAGAGCGTTAAAAGCAGCTCTGCTACATTTCTGAAATCATTCAGACATTCCTTAAACTGCTGGAGCAGAAGTAGCCACTAAGGGAATAAAGTATATAAAAAAAAAATGCAGATTGATGCCAATGGTTGTAAGCAGACAGTCTCAAGTACTGTTGTAAGCTGTTGACAGAACCACCGTAAACAGTTCTGGTATGTCTATCCCTCTAAAATGACACCAGAAAGGTGTATACTTTAACTACAAAAGAAAGTGTTAAAATGGCAGCCTCCTTCAGGGCATTTTGGGGTGTAATGAAAATGGCCACTTTGATAGAAACATTAGTAATGCAGAAAAAAACTCAGGCTATGATATGCTGAAAAAAATGTATGTCTTCAGTTTTGTGTGCAGTTCTACTTTTAACTCACCACTGTAAGGTTTTGCCTTTTACTTTTGTGAAATGTGTTCAGTGGTGGCGGTGTGTGGTTTTCACCCAGTCTTACTGAAAATGGTCCAGTATTGCTCACATCCCTTTTTGAACAAATATTGTAACTTTTGTGTGCGAGTGCAGCACTTGCAGAGGTGAGCCAAACACCCCCCCCCCCCATGCAATGTTTGTCATGTTGCAGCTTAGTATGTTCTAGTTTGAGGGTGTAATATGTGTTCTATTTCACTGTACAATACTACATGGCTAGTAAAGATGCCAGTCAGGTGCATAAACAGTTGACATGCATCTTAGTTTTATATATTTGTGCAAAGTAGGTGCCTCAACTGTTACCAGTCAAAAGGTGCATTACCTTGTTTGGACTGATTGCGGACCAGTGGAAAAGACGTAGTACAGAAACTGGAATGCGAATAGCGGTACATAACTTTTTGAAGGATGCCATGTGGAGGACTACAGCTGTAAAATAGCTCAAGCCTGAATCTTTGCCTGCAAAACTGCAACTGCTGTTTCGTATTCAAGTAAAGACTTTGGCAGCAGTAGTGATGGGAGGAGGTAAAAGTACTAGTGATGGGAGGAGGTAAAAGTACTTGTTTGAAATGCATTTATTTTGTTTCCTTATACAACTGAATAACTTATTGATTTTATAAATATTCTCAGACTTGCTAAACTTTACAAGCTCGTAGCCAGCAACCCCATGTATGTTGGACAGTGACTTTTTAAAGCTGTTGGTGCATACACATTTTGCTGTGATGTGCCAGGGTGCTACCATGAAGCTGGGGAAAGGGGTTATTTACTGGAGTAGTCCCCCTCCTGGAAAATTCATGTACAGACAGTATTGTAGGACATCTTTGCTCTACAGGTTTCATTGCTGCATTCCTGGCTTGTGGGATTTGCAGCTGTGGAACCTGTTGGCTGGCCCCACAAAGAGTAAAACACTCACTTAAAGCTGGCAGACATCCTATCCAACTTCAGTAAGATTGGGTATAAAGGGAGCAGCAGACACAATGACATAAGATAATAAGTTTGCTAGGCTGTTGGCCCTGAGGCCCTTATAAGCCTAGCCAAGAGTTTAGCCCACGTCTAGACAAATCAGCACTCTATGCCCCTGTCCATTAGGGACACTGGTGGAGTCCCAGGGGTGTATTTTCTATTTCCCATCCAGTTGTCCAGGTTGCGCTTAAAAAGGGATAATGAGGTACTCTGCTTGATGTGGAGAGGGAGTCTGTTCCACAGATGGCGGAGTCTCTGGGACACGCATCTGTCTTGCTAGCAAGTCCTGTTGTCACAGACCAGGCTGAGCTGTGTGTGGGTTACCGTAGTGGGGTGTGACTTCTGGATATGCAGCAGTCCCATCAAGGCAGGGTCTGAGATGGCTTTGTATGCCAGACCGAGGTCACCTTCTGAGGAGTCTGTATGAAACTGAGTAGAGGGGGACAGGGCTAGGGCTTTAGCCTGTCATGTAAGATAGATGTTTGAGGCCCTGGATTCTCCTGGTAAAGAACCTCCTGTGGTCTTTCCAGCTGCTACATTCACTTTTGCAAGCTACATACCGAAGGGGGTGTTTTACTCAATGGGCCTTGAGGAAGAATACAAGGATATTATGATATAAGGTGGGCCATGTAGAAAGCTTTCTGTACAAAGAAAGCAACATGGTGGTCAAGGGTTGCTGTCAGCCTGGATCTCCAAATCCCTCATGACTCATAACATGCTTAGGATGTTAATGTGGTGATTGGGCAGGGATGTCACTCGCCCCAAAGGGGGATGATGCATTTTTTGGTATTTAGCTTGAGGCCATGTTTCTGGCACCAGTCATTTTGTTTGGGTGCGATCCTCTTGGAGGATGTCCACATCACTTGTAATCATTTTTCAAACTTGGTCAGCCATAGCCCATTGGTTCTGGCCTGCACCTAAGAAAAGTGCATCCCAAATAAGAGGCCCCAAGATCAATCCCTGGGGTTTGCCACTCATTACAGGTTTACTACTTGAGGTGGCTTCACCTGTTTTGACTAGGTGGGTTCTGTTAGTGAGCCAATTTGCTGCCTATCTGCCTAGTTGCGAGTTTCTGTTCTGCTAGATTGGGGAATAGTGTTGAAGGCTTTGACCAGGTCAAGGTAGTTAGACTGATGGGTCTCTAATTTAGTGGATTGGTGGATGCTCCACCTTTGTGCAAAGAGATGGCACTCAGGACGAATACTGTACTTGTGCTTTGGTTGAATAGTTCTCCTAATGGTACTGCAAGTTCCTACCTGAGTTCATATAGGATTCAGCCTGGGATGTTATCGGGTTCCAGGAAGGCTGTATTGTTTGCCTTTGAGAAGGCAGTGATGACTGTCATTTTGTTCTCGTGTTGCAGTATTCTTACTTGTGGGATCCTCAGCCGACCCAAACGTCCGGCTGGTCAGGTGCATGGGACATCACATGCAGGGCCATAAACCATAGGCCGTAATGTGACATCCACATGCACAAACCTCAGAACTCTCTGCTGCAGTCGAACGTCTGCTTGCTTACTTCCACTTCTCGCTTTGGAAGACCATGCAGATTAGTACCCTATTTGGGAATCTGTTAAAGGCTTTGGTTGCTGCTGCTTATAGCTGATGTCATCTAGAAAGGGAAAATGAAAATGGGGTTGGCAAATTCCACACGCAGGTACTCGCAAATCCTGCCTTTTCTGCTTAGGCCAAATTGTTTATGGAGAACCAACTAAAATTCCTGGCCCTAGGATGGATACTGAACCAGCTGTCAAGGTGGAGCCGCCCAAGATGACCAAGGTTTCAAGGACTGCTACTGCTGCGCCTCAGGATGCCCTGCCAGCTACTAGTCTGGGGGCTGAAGGATGTCAGAACTGGTGACTTTGGCGGGTACCATGTCAAAAGCCACCCTAGCTTCTCCAGTTGACATGGTCATGGGGGATTGTGACATCTGCCAACGCCATTGTTGAGGGGGAACCTGACTTGACCGGACGGCCACTTTCTGTTTTAGAACATGGCTCCTAGGCCACAGGTCTGACACAAATCTAGGCATTCAGCTTCTCAAATAAATAAGACCCGCCTTCTCTGAAGAAAACAGAAAACCAGCCATTTGTCTACTCCACTGGAAGACCAGCCAGACTGTCAAATATTCTCCCAGTCCTTGGTTCAGGACTTTGTGGTCCTCAAGACCCACAGCCTCTCATACTCCAGCCCTGCCTACCCTTAGTCCTAGGCCTGCCTCTACCAGTTCCTTTCCCCTTCCTCAGACTCTGGAGGAAGACTCAACTGCCTCTTTGCTGTTTCCCCCTGTGATTCCAGCTTACCTGGATGCCTTTGCTTCTGCCTCCAGGACCCTCTTAATCCCAACCTCTTGCCCCTAAAAGGCCATATAGATTCTATAAAGTCCGTAATCAAACCACCCATGGCAGACCTTGCTGTCATTGCAGTGGCACCAGACGAAGCAATCCTAGGCAGATTCCTTCCTCTTCCCTCCTGACATCTGACAAAGGTAGTTAAAGCAATGGACAGACTGATACTCTTCCACTCCTAGCCTTTAGGGTCATTTAATTACCAGACATGCATGATAAAGTATGCTCTAGATCTAGTTCCCAGGCAACTACATTGCACTCCCCCATGCTTGATTCCCCTACAAAAGCCCCAAGTGACCTCTATGCTGTCCTTAGCAGCACAGGTAACCAGGCATTCTGCTAAATGCAGCTACTGTACTGCTGAAGCCTCAGCCAGATCAGCTGCTTCTGTATTACGCAGGTACTCCTAAGACTTCGGCCCCTCCCTGATGGCAAGATCCTGGATGCTCCCCTGGACAATGTTCTTGACAAGCGGTCTGTTGAGCCATTCAAAAGTTTGCATGAAAATAAATGATTAACTGCAGAACCAAAAGCATTTATTGCTTTCCCCAGTTCCAAAATTCTATAGAAAAACCCAGCTTTGTCAGGAGGGCACCAGTTCCTTCCACTTCCTCAAAACACAGGGAAGGGACTAGGAATTCCTCCTCAATCTACCCCCAGGCAGTCCTTTCCAGACCAAATGGCGTGTGACAGCTTAAGTCTCCTCCACCATCTCCCCCTATGGTAACATGTCGCCACAGACCACTGGGTCATCAGTAGTGGAAAAGGGGTACTTGATGACCCAACAGGAAAAACCTGTACCAAGAGGCCTACCCCCATCTCCAAAAAAATCAAATCCACCTGATACCCCACATCACATCATCCAGGATTTATTATCACAGGGCACTATCAAAAGGGTCACAATTCACTAGGATCAGGGGTTTTATTCCAGGTTATTCCTGGTTCCAAAAAAGGAGAGCCCTTGGAGACTTATTGGATTTGTCCCCGTTACCCTTTCCTTACATGTACCCTCTTCCCATATCCTATCCTTTCAAACATACTCGTATTCATCAAGGATACACACACCTCCAGGTTAGTGGCACAGCACGATGCTTCAGAGATCGTCCACATGCAACTGACAGGCAAAACTGCAATTCATAATTTTTAGCTTGCTGCAGATCACCCACCATGTCCCAGGACCCCCATTCCACATTTCTGGAAACACTGGGAAACCTAAAGGTCCTACCAAACACCCTAATATTGGGTGATTTCAATTACCAAAACATTAACTGGGGCAACTACTCAAGTACTAACTCCCTTGCCCAACATTTCGTAGAATTTATAAACTCAAATGCCCTGGATTGGTCAACACTCCCACCAGAGGTCATCCCCTTGCTGGTGAGATCTAACCATAAACCAAAGTGATTTGTTTATGGTCAGATCTCACAAGCAAGGGGATGACCTCCAATGGAACACCCATGTTGGTGATGACCAGGTCCAATATGACATCACCTCTGGTGGGAGTGTTGACCAATCCAGGGCATTTGAGTTTAAATTCTACGAAATGTTGGGCAAGGGAGTTAGTACTTGAGTAACAGAGACCCTGGGAACCTGCAAACACTGGACCCTATCAGTTTGACTTTAAGGGCAGATCATGCCTCCTAAACCTGGTGGACGACTTTGACAGTTATCAAGGCTATAGACAAGGGAATGGTGGTACACACAGCCTACCTAGACTTCGCAAAGGCCTTCAATACTATTTTCCATTCTGGAATTATACACAAGCTCTCCAGCCTGAAAGTCCTACCCAATCTGATAAGACTCCAGGGCACTGGATAGATGGGGTAAGAAAGTATGCACTTCTGCAGCTTTGGCAATTAGGGCCTTAAAATGCCAGTTTCATATACTAAAGTACCAGCAGCATATTATTGGATTGCTTAAACAGAAAATGATTATTCCTGACTATGCTGAAAATAAGCATTTACAGGATGTAATGCATTCTGCTGAACAGGTTGGAAAGCGTACTTTGCAATGTAGTTTTAACTAGAGGCATCTTGCAGGGCTGCTGTCACTGTGTCTGTACTTGGAAGACATGCTTGGCTTGAGGAGCAATCTTTGCCAGATCATGTTAAAGCTAAATTGCTGGATGCTCCCTTAAATCAGGACTGCCTGTTTGGCAACAAAGCAGAGGAAGTTCTTAAAACGATGGCAGAAAAAACTAAATCTATGCAAACTGTTAAAATATTTCCTACAAGTACAGCCTCCAAGATTTAGTAGGCATTGGCCCATTAAGAATTGGTCTTCTTTCAGGCCTTCAGTCCAAACCCAGAACGGCAGAACCACCCAGGCTTCAGACCCAGCCTACAAACAGGACTAAGCAGTGGGGGACTTCATCAGGGAGTAGCAAGACTTCCCCCTATGGTAAGCTGTCTCAATGACTTAACTTTAAAACTTCCAAGCACTTCTCAACTGACTGCTACTTTAGGGGGGGAAAAATTGCTCTGCAGGCAAAAAAAAAACTAGGAACTCATTACCCAAGACAATTTGGGTTTAAATATAGTTTCCCAATGATACAGATTTCCCTTCCATGCGTTACCTGCAAGCCTTGGTTCATGGCCTCCTGCATTCTACTAATTTCATATGCAAGACTGCATATGAGGAAACTACAATGGTATCTAAAAGGCTATGGTGTCAACATTCTCGGGACCTGGAAGCAATGATTCCTATCATACCTTGCCTACAGTTAAAGTTCCTTTGGTGGGCAGAGGCCTGCCACCAAAACAAGGGACTACCATTCACTCAACCCCCCCCCCCCCCCGCTGCCCAAATGCTAACAGAAGCATCAGACTGTGCATGGGGGGCTCACCTGGCAGGGAAGTGCATTCAGGGCAAATGGATCCCAAGTCAAATGCACCTGCATATCAATCAAAACGAAATGTTAGCTGTACAGAGTGCTCTGACAGCCAAGGACGGACAACACTACTGTTATGTGGTACATAAGCAAGCAGGGGAGTACCAATCTGTACCCCTTCTGCAGACTAGCCATGGCTCTGTGGAACACAGACTTGAGCTACCAAGTGCATCTACAGGCTCAGTTGCTGCCAGGAAAACTAAATACACTGGCAGACAAACTAAGCAGAAATCTCATCGACCCACACGAGTGGAAACTGGAACCAAAGATTTTCAACATGTTGATGAACAAATGGGGGAGCTCAGGTATAGACCTGTTAGCCTCCCTCCAGAACTACCATCTAGACAAATTCTGCAGAAGGACTCCCCACAAACAAGCTTGGAAAGTGGATGCTCTGTCCTTCAGTTGGAAAAATCTATCAGTTTATGCCTTTCCTCCTCTGCCTCTCCTCTCCAAAGTGCTACTAAAGATCAAACAGGGCAAACCAAGGATAATACTGATTGTACCAGAATGGCCCCGCCAACACTAGTACCCCCTCTTGTGCAGTTTGTCGGTTCCATGGCACCTGCCTCAGACCTCTACCCTGCTGTCACAGCAGGAGCCAGATTTTGTACCCTCTGCTTCAAAGCCGGAACCTGCCAGCCTGGTTAATTACCTAATCTCTCCATTACCTTCCCTCACTAAATTAGTGTTGGATGCCATTTTGGAGACAAGGAGGCCTAGTACTAAAAATCTTATGCTGAAAAATGGAAAAGATTCTGTGCCTGGGACCCAACTCGAGGGATGGGCACATCAGCCTCCAGTTTCTCGGATTCTTTAATACTTAACTGAGATGTTTCACGAGGGCCTTTCTTTTTCCTCCAAAATTCACACCTCAGCCATTTCAGCTCATTACAACACAGAACCACCCCTCTTCTCTCTTCCATTGCACAAGCAGTTCCTCAGAGGGGCCAAAACCACCCAGGAGAGCCGCAACTTCACCTTGGGACCTTAACTTTGTATGAGAGAAACTCGTTCTTCCTTCTTTTGAGCCAGCTGCAAGTACAGAGTTGAAAATTCCTTTATTGGAAAACCGCCTTCCTTTTAGCAGTTGCTTCAAGAAGGGTGTCTGAGTTGCAGGCCCTTATGATAGTGGAGCCTTTCATCTTTCATGCGGACAGGGTCTCCCTCGGGACCAATCCCTGTGCATACAACCTGGTCCCCTACAGGTCTTCACAGACACCACAGTGATATGGTGCATCAACAAGCAAGGGGGGGGGGGCCAGATCCTTCTTGCTTTGCATGTCATTCTCTCAACATCACAAATGGATATTACACGGATTTTTTTTTTTAGACATTGTCCACCAGTGGGGCACCCCACAGATGGATCTGTTTGCCTCCCTCAGATACAGCTATTCTGTTCCAGGCTCCTCTCCCCACTAACATGGAGAGTGGATGCCTTTCAATCTCGTGGAAGGGGCTGTTGCTCTATGCTCCCCCCCCCTTCCCTCTCATTCAGAAGGATTCAGTGGGACAAACCAAAAATCTTGTTGGTGACCCCCTGTTGGTCAAGGCAGCGTTGGTTCCCTTTTCTATTTCTTGCCAAGGGCGATCACCAAAAGTTACCTCACAGGGTGGACTTTCTCGCATTACTGAATTGAATTCCCTCATTCATCTTCCTTTGAAAACCCACAACTTAACTCTGTGGGTGAACTTCTGATCCCTTTCAGACACCTTTACTCTGAAGATGTACAGTCTGTCCTGCAGGAGGTCAGGAAGCTACTACAAGGAGACCCTGAATGGAAAAGGTTCTCCAACTGGTGTCTACAAAGGCAGTTTAGATTCCTCTAGTTGTAGCCAGTGTTTGTGTGAGCTCTTAAAATTGGATTTTCACTAGAGTATGAAAGTTCTATTTGTCAGCCATTTCGGCCTGCTTGCTTATTGATCCACCCCTGTTCTCGAGATTGGAGGTGAAGCTTTTCCATAAGGGGTTCTCCACATCAGACCACCAAGGAAACCTATCCCTCTTCCGTGGGACCTGAACTTTGTTCTGGAGAAACTTGCCACTACCCTTTTGAGCCTGTAGCTTCTGCCATTTTAAAAATGTGTGCCTGGAAGACTGTCTCGTTAGTAGCCTTTAGTTCAGCTAGGAGAGTCTGAGCTGCAAACACTCATGGCTACTCCACTGTATAGTCTTCATAGGACAGGGTTTCTCTTCATACTAACCCCTCATTTCATGCCCATGCCCAATCCATCCATTTACCAACCTTCCCTTTGCCACAGAATGACGAGTACTACATTCCATTTATGATCACAGGCAACTGAGATTTTATCTGGACAAGACCCAAGGACATTAGAAACCAACTTTTTTTTTATCCTTTCACCCCAGGGCCCTGGGGAAAACTGTATCCAAGCACTGTACTCCTGGATATGCAAAACTAGAAACTTGTGTTGCTCCTTCGTGGTAGACAATTGCCCTGCACAGTTACACACTCCACTAGAGCAGTGGCCTCTTCAGGACTTTTCTCAAAGGCCAGTGTCCTACAGGCAGTCACATGGTGTCCTGTCCCAATTTCGAAATGCTATAAATTGGATAACCTCTAGAGTCTGGGCAGGATTTGTAAAAAGCCATCTTGCATAGATTCCTGGTGTGTGCTACTTCGTCCTCCACCATTTTCTCTGCTTGAGCTGTGGTACTGTCCCACAAGTCAGAATTCTACAACATGAGAATAGATTAGTTTGTGTAAAATCTTACACAACCATAGATGTCCTTTTCTTCCTTGTTGCAGTATTCCTTCCCTCCTATTCCCCTAAAGGATCTTTTACATGTCTGGATGGCATCTTTCCTTTATTCTCTCTTGTCCAAGAAAGCAGGCTACATGCACAGTCTGTTCTCTGCACTGAAATATAGCCATACTTGGACGATTGTCTAATTCAGGCAGAAAGCCAGGACATACCTTTGAATCATCTGGCCTTTGTTCAAAGGGTACTGACTTGTCTGGGGTACACCATAAATGAAATATCACAACTGGTACCCTGTCAAATTATATTCCTGGGAGCAAGCTTGAATAAAACTTCCCAGATGACTTTCCTCACGCCAGAGAAACTGATTCTTTTGACCACTACAAACGCTTACGGAAAACCTAAGAAATGCTGCAAATATGTTTTCAAAGAATGGTGCTTTCCTCCTTGGCTACTGCTGTTCTTGTTGAGACTCTTCTCCTGGTTTCTTCTTTAAAATAACTTTTATTAAAATGATTTAAAACAAAATAAAAGCTACAACCTAACCATTGAAAGTTAGCGTTGTAACGCAAAAAAGAGAGATGGGCGCTTTCAGTTTATCAACCTTCTTCAGATCTGAAGTGTCTTGACAAGAATTTTAACAGCAGTAGCACCATTCTTTGAAAACATACTTCAAACAAGTGGTCACAAAAACCCAGCTGTCTGCAAGGTAAACACTGCAAGCCTTTGGGGTTCATGGCCTCCTGCATTCTTCTAATTCCAAGGCTGCATATGAGGAAATTGCAATGGTATCCTAAAAGCCTATGGTGTCTACATTCACAGGAGTAGAAGCCTAGAGTTCCTTTGGGTAGAGGCTTGCCACCAAAGCGGGGGACTACCATTCACACTACCCCCTGCCGTCCAAACCTTGATAAGACGCATCAGACTACGCATGGGGGAGTCACCTGGCAGGGAAGTGCTTAGCAAATGGGGGAGCCCAGATATAGACCTGTCCTCAGCTGCAAACCCTGAACCTAGCAGCCTGGCTAATTTTACCTAATCTCTCCCTTACCACCCTTCAGTAAATCAGTGATGGATATAATTTTAGAGGCTAGGTGGCCTATTACCAGAAAATCTTAGGCTGCAAAATGGATTTTGTACCTGGAACCAGTCTTGGATTGTACAACATTTGACAGATGTTTCATAAGGGCTTGTCCTTTTTCCTCCATCAAAATTCATGCCTCAGCGTTTTCAGCTCATTGTAGCACAGAGCCTCCCCTCTTCTCACTCACTGCTCAAGCAGATGATGTCCTTCAAGGATGCATCTGCAGTCCTAACATATGGGTTGTCCTGCCTCGGGCAGCCCTTCGGCTATGGCATTGTGGATCAAAGCCTTGAGCTACCAAGTGCACCTACAAGCTCAATTCCGGCTAGGACAGTTTAAGTACACTGGCAGACGGACTAAGCAGAAACCTCATGAACCCACACGATTGGAAACTGGAACAAAGGATTTTCAACATGTTGACGAGCAATGAGGGAGAGTCTCCCCACAAACAAGCCTGGAAAGTGGATGCTCTCTCCTTCAGCTGGAAAAGTCTATGCCCCCTCTCTGCCTCTGCTCTCCAAAGTACTACTAAAAATCAAACTGGACAAACCAAGGATGATTTTGATTGCTCCAGACTGGCCATGCCAACACTGGTACCCCCACCTGCGCAGTGTCATGGTTATCTCCATGGCACCTGCCTCAGAGACTCCTTCCCTGCTGTCTCAGCAGGAGAACCAGATTCTGCACCCTCAGCGTCTAACACTGAACCTTTCAGCCTGGCTAATTACTTAATCTCTCCTTTACCATCCCTCAGCAAACCTGTGATGGATATTATCTTGGAGGCAAGGAGGCCTAGTACTAGAAAATCTTATGCCAAAAAATGGAAAAGATTCTGTGCCTGGTAATCATCTCAAGGGATGAGCACAGCAGCGCCCAATTTACCTCTGATTTTGCAATGCAAGTGAGATGCTTCACAAGGTCCTGTCTTTTTTCCTCCATTAAAATCCATGCCTCAGCCATTTCAGCTCATTGTAACACAAAACCTCCCCTCTTCTCATCCACTGCTCAAGCAGTTCCTCAGAGGGGCCAAAAATTTGAGCCCACCCAGGAGGGCTCCAACCCCAGCCTGGGACCTTAACTTTGTCTTGGAGAAACGCGCTCTAGCTCCTTTCGAGCCAGCTGCTACTGCAGACTTAAAATTTCTTTCTTTGAAAGCAGCTTTCCTTTTTAGCAATCACTTCAGCTAGGGAGGGTATCTGAATTACAGGCCCTTATGGCAGCGGAGCCTTTCATAATTCATGCGGACAGGGTGTCTCTCAGAACCAATCCATCCTTCATGCTCAAGGTGATATCCAGTGTGGCTTCTAATCAGTCCAATCATTTTACAACCTTCTTTCCCAATCCACAGAATAAAGGGGAACGGATACTGCATTCCTTAGATGTGCACAGACATCTTGGATCCTACTTTGACAGGACTAACCTCAAAGGAAATCTGAACTGCTGGTGGCATTTGCTGCAAGGGTAGAGGGGAAGGCTATTTCAAAGCAAACCATTTCTAAATGGATAAGCCATTGCATTCATTTCTGCTGTAAGCACCATGGAAACCCCCCAGGGGATCAGACCTCACTCCACCAGGGCTGCGTCTACCTCTACAGCCTTTCTCAGTCGTCCCTACCAGGGACACCTTAGAAGCTGCTACCTGGAGTTCTGTACATACTTTCACCGAGCATTATCATTTGCCAGTTTTCTCTCAGTCAGAGCTGGCTTTGCCACTGCAGTCTTGATGGGCCTTATAGCTGGCCCTAATGCTATCTAAATTCCTCCTCCCAACCATAGCTTTGGGAATCTACCCAAAATGTAATAACAGTGAAAGACTAAGAACATAGTACAGTTGTGCGCACTTACCATAAATGTAGATGTTAGAGTGTATTCACTGTTGCAGTCCTGGTTACCGTCCCTCCAGCCCTCTATTTTGGCTATACCTCTACTTTCCTTTACTATGTGCTTAAAAGCCTTTTTGGTGTATTTGCGCTTTTGTTGGAGGTTTATCTTTGTGCTTTTTATATTTAATTGCTTCCCATTGGGGTGGCACCTGACTACATCTGGGGCAAGAAAAGCTGGTGTAATGGTTTCAGCTGCATGCTTTATACCCCTGACGTCATGGAAGAAGGGGCAGCAACCAACACAGGCCGACTGAGGGCTACCTGCAAGCAGATAACCCAAATGTAATGACTGCAACAGTGAATGCACTCAAAACATCTACATTTATGGGAAGTGTAGACAACTGTACTTTCCTTGACCTCCCAGAATAATACACACTTTGATTATTTCTCCTGTATTGGAGGTGGTAGAGGATTGTTCCCTGAATCCAGATTCTCTGCCACCAGCTCCTTGTAAACACACCTTGACTGCTACTTTCATATGATCAAATACAAACTAACTTTTTTTTAGATCAAATTAAGCAAAAGGTATCTTTCCTGGAGGATAAGAATATTTCCAAGGAATTTTAACATTTGCTATCCCAGCTCCTAGGTGGCGAGAGACGCCTGTGACTCTGATGCTGTGAAGGCCTCTAGCCAAGCTGCAATACCTTGTTCTGTCATTAGGCATAGGAAACTGACCCTACCAGACAATGTCATATGCAACCTTTTGGATGCAACCCTGGATAAGAACTTCCTCTTTGGGCTAGAGGCTGTTCTCAAAAAGGTGGACGATAAAGCAAAATCTGTGCAGACTAAAGGACTTCCTCCTAGGTTTAGTAGGAATTTTCTCACTAAACACTGGTCACTTCCCTCCTTAATCAAAAAGTAGATGGTGGAAACCCCGGAGCGAAAGGCCTGAAAGGGAGAATCCGTGTCAAAGGTCCAGGGGCAGTGGTCCTCAAACACCCAGGTAGGGGATAGGAAGGCTTTCATGTTCAAAAGAAAATTGGTCCTCAACATTCAGAACCCACTTATCTAAAGTAATCTCAGATGGTTACAGGCTCATTTTCCATGAGCCGTTAAGATACTTTAATTACCCAGATATTCCACAAAAATCAGAGCAGCGGCCCTGTCTCAAATTCACAACTTGTGCTTGCAGGATTCAATAGAACCGGTACCAGAACACCCATAGGGAAGGGGTTCAGTTCCTGGTTCCCAGAAAGGAAGGCTCCAGAACCTGAATCTGCCCTTCAAGTTCACCCCTCAGGCCCAAACTTTAATCACAGATGCTTCTGGGGAAGACTGGGGAGCTAGTTTTCAACACTTACCTTTCCAAGGCATATGGGAAATTCAGTTCGGAAACTACCACATAAATTGAAAGAACAGATAAGCCTAGTAGCTTTCAAAGAAGTTGAAACCAGGATTCCCGCTGGTCAACACACTACCACAGTCATGTGGTACTAAACAAGGCGACACTCACTCTAGCCCTGTTTTGTCAGCTAGCTATGCAGGTCTGGGAGACTGCTCATTCTGTAGGGTTGCTCCTCATGGCACAGTAATTACCAGGTGCTCAAAACATTAGCAGATCACCTCAGCCGAAACTTGATTGGTCTGAGTGGCAGCTGCATCAGGGAAACCTTTCTCAGCATAGTCCAGAAATGTGGGTACCCACAGAGGGACCTTTTGCCACCAAAGAAAATTGGGTTCATGGCCCTGGAGTCTTAAACCTAGCCATAGGATTACCATCCTTCCCAGTGCCTCTGTCGAGTAGAGCCGCTGGAGTTGTCCCCTGGGTGAATTTTCTATTTCCCATCCACTCATCAAAATTTCTCTCTGCGAGGTTCTCTGCTTGACATGTATGGAAGTCTATTCCATAGCATGGGCAGTCGCTGGGTTATGAACCTGTCCCTCCAGTACGTTCTGGTTGTGGTAGTGAGGTTGAGGTCTCGAGCGTGTGGTGGGGAGGGATTGGGATTTCTTTAGATGTAGCATTTCTAACCAAGCTGAGTCAGACATGGCTTTGTAAGTTAAGCAGAGATCCTCTAAGGTGGTATGAGGGAGGAGATGATGATGTTATCTGCTTGCAGTAGCCCTTAGTTGGCCTGATTATCCAAGTCTTGGGTCCTGCGGTGGTTGCTCTCGCTCATCTTCTGACATGTCAGGGGTATAAAGCATGCAGCTGATGCTATTGCATCAGTCTTTCTTGCCGTGCGGTGCCTGAAGCAGTTAGCAAGTGCTGGTCGGCAGGCTCTATTTTCGTTTTTGTTTCAGAACAGACGTCTTCATCTAAAGCCAAGTACCCCATTGGGGAACCTTTTTTTTTTTTTATTTTCTTGTTCTAAACGGATGTCAGTAAAAGTAAGTTGTATTTCTTGTGGAAAGCAAATACCTCAGATTTTCATTCGTGCTGCATTCCTTGCCTAGGCCCTGACCACGACGTACCTCTGTCGTTTTTCTGCCTTATTTAAGCAACGAACTGTTAGTCTGTATATTTACGCTTTTAAACATTTTGGTACTTGGTTCAATTATCCAGATAGGTTTTCGGTAAGTCATCAGACTACTGACATTCCGAAAAAAAGTCATCAGACTACTGACATTCCAAAAAAACGCAAAGATAAAGGCAGAGACAGGCCGTCCAAAGCTGCCGATGACTCTTCCAAGCCAGTTCGCCAGTACTCAGTGAGGTGCTTTCGCAGCCCCTGATGCCCACTACTTCAGATTCGCAGGCCTCTACTGAGACCCATTCGGAGTCCGGTATGCCGTGAGATGCTTCAACTGTGGAACCTGCAGATGTCTACCTTGGATAGGTCCGAAGCTGCTGTGCAGGCACCGGCTTCTGAGGGTGTATTCAGGCCTACTGACTTGCTTTATTAATCAGACGCCATCTTCAAGGCCTAAAACTTGAACCATGCCTAGAAAATCAATGCCCAGACTGTATGGTCGGGCCTCTGACTAAAAAAAAAATAAGAATGGCTGAAGACCTTATTACTTTAATCAGGGGAAGCAAACTTCCCCCTCTAAGAGACCTATGACTGAATTTGCTTGTGATACTTCTAGCCGGGATTCTGAAATTTGTTTCCTCTGACCAGAATTTACCCTCCTCTACCTATGAGGATTCTTATGCAGAGGACTCTTACCTCTGCCCCCCCCCCCCCCCGATTTCTCTCTTGGTGAAACCTTGCATACTTTTAGGGGGCATTTACGCAGGGAAAGCCAGGCTTACTCTGATTCTAAATAAAAAGAGGCTTGGGGGTTTCTTTCTCCTGCCCCAACACTGGCCTTTAGCTATCCCTCCTGTACTAGACATAGATGACTTTTCGGAATCTAGCTTGGCCCCTGACTCTACCTCCTGCTTACAGAAAACCTGATAGTCAGGAACCCTGTAATGTCTATAAAGTTCCTTTTTAAAAAATCCTACTGCAGATCCTGAGACCATTTCACAGGGACCCAGGGGCATTGAGGCTACTACTGCCAAAAATCCTACCCCCTCTGATAGATTCCAGGGTGCTTAGATGAGGTAAGGTGTACACTTCTGCAACCTTTGCCATTAGGGCTTTAAACTGCTAGTTTCATATGTCAAAGTATCATCTGCATAATATTGGATTGCTTAAACAGAAGCCGATTGCTCTCTCTGCTGAAAAATAAGGATTTACAGGATTTAATGCATTCTGCTGAACAGATTGGAAAACCTACTTTGCAGTGTGGTTTTGATTCACTAGAGGCATCTTGCAGGGCTGCTGTCACTGGGTCTGTACTTTAAAGGCATGCTTGGCTTAAGGAGCAATCTTTGCCAGGTCATGTTAAAGTTAAATTGCTGGATGCTCCCTTAAATCAGGACCACCTGTTTAGTAACAAAGCGGAAGTTCTTAAAAAGATGGAGGAAAAAGCTAAATCTATGCAAACTGTTAATTTCCTACAAGTACAGCTTCCAAAATTTAGTAGGCCTTGACCCTCTTAAGAGTTGGTCCTTTCCTGCCTCTTCCAGCCTTCTCAGTCCAAACCCAGAACCAGCAGAGCTCCCAGGATATGCACAGGACTAAGCAGTGGGGGGCTCCCACTTCCAAATCGGGAAGTAGTAAGACTCCCCCCCTATGGTAGTCTGTCTCGGTGACTTAAAACTTAAAAACTTCCAAGCACTTCTCAACTGATTTCTCCTTCAGGGGGAAAGCTTGCTCTGCAGGCCAAAAACTGATGACTATTACCCAGGGCAAATGTTTTTTTAAATAGTTTCTTAAGGATACAGATTTCACTTCCACACATTACAAACCCCAAACGGTTGGCCAGATCTACCCCCAAATCAGTGGGCAGAGGCTCAAAAGCAAGTACTCTCTCAAGCATAAAGGCTATTCAAACTGTAAAAGAAGAGGAAAAGGGACACTGTTTCTACTAAGGACTTTCCTGGTACCCAGAAAGACAACTAACTGCATCCTATCCTGGACCTTTCTATCTTAAATACCTTTTTGGTGATTCCAAAATCCAAGATGCTAACTCTTCACCAGTTTCTTCCTCTCCTAGGCAAAGATGCCTGGTTGGCAACATTGGATTTAAAGGAAGTCTACCTGCACATCCCAATCGGGGAGTCTTGCAGAAGATACCTGCGCTTCAAAGCAGACATCATGCACTATCAGTTCTCTGCAAGGGCCTTTGTGAATACCCTGGGTGCAGTAGATAAGCCAAAGTGCCTAGCTCCAGTCATTGCATTTTGCAGGCAAAGAATTGTTCAAATATACCCATACCTGGACGATTGTCTTATTCGGGCAGAAAGCCAGGAATACTTTTGAATCATGTGGCATTTGTTCAAAAGGTGCTAACTTGTCTGGGGTACACCATAAACGAAAAGAAATCGCATCTGGTACCCTGTCAAATTTTATTCCTGGGAGCAAGTTTGAACACAGCTTCCCAGATGGCTTTCCTCACACCAGAGAAACAAATTAATTTGGCAACTTACTTCAAACTAATGACCTCAAAAACCCTGTTATCTGCAAGGCAAATACTGCAAGCCTTGGGGTTCATGGTCTCCTGCATTCTACTAATTCCATATGCAAGATTGCATATGAGGAAACTACAATGGTATCTAAAAAGCCTATTGTGTCAACATTCTCAGGATCTAGAAGCAATGATTCCTGTCGTACCTTGCCTACGGTTAGAGTTCCTTTGGTGGGCAGAGGCCTGCCACCAAAACAAGGGACTACTGTTCACTCTATCCCCTGCCACCCAAACCCTCCCTAACAACTTATGCATCGGACTATGCATGGGGGACTCACCTGGTAGGGGAAGTACGTTCAGGGCAAATGTAACCAGTCAAATGCACCTCCATATCGGTCAAAAAAAAAGTTAGCTGTACAGAATGCTCTGACAGCCTTCAAGGACCACATTCTTCCAGACAATTAATTGTAAAGACTGACCAACACCACTGATCATCGTGCATACAGCTGCAGTAATCACAGATGGGTTTTCTGCAGTCAGGCGGGTTCTCGGTCGGCCGAATTCCAAAGTCTAGGCCCGGTGTCTGTTATGTCGCTTTCTTTCCTGACGTCAGTGCGACAGGGGTATACAAGACACAGCCGATGCCATATTCTTCAGTCTTTGTTGCCGCGCGGTGCCCGAAGCAGAAGCAGTTTGCAAGTGCCGGTCGGCCAGCTCCTGAAATTACGAATAATTGGAAACCGAAGTCGTCTTTAAAGCTAAGTACCCCGTTGGGGAAACTTTTCTTGCCTCTGATCGATGTCAGACAAAGTTAACAATTGTATTTCTTATGGTAAGCAAATACCGCATAGGGATTTCCATTCCCTCTGCATACCTTGTTTAGGCCCAGACCACGACGTCTCGGCCTGTCGCTTTTGCGCTACTTTCAATAAACGCACTAAAGCGTCGGGCGGAGTTCGCCCAGCACTTTTTTGGTAAAGCCTTTGATTATAAAATGTCTGATACTCTGACTACCGTTTTGTCCAAAAAACGCAAGGACAAAGACTGACACGCGAGGCCCGTGGTCTCCACCGACACCACACCACGCTACACGTGGTCCGGTTCTCGGCGAGGCGCTTACGCAGCCCCTGACTACCGACTACACTTTGGCGGTGTCCTCTGTAACCGAGACCGCAGGTACCTTAGCCCATACCTATCGGGGTTCCCAGCCCCCTCCAGACAAGAGACCCAGAGTGGAGGAAGCTTCTCCCTCTTCTGACCAGGATTCTATTTTTTCAGAACATTCTGATGAAGAGGAACACTCTTACTCCCCTTTTGAAGATTCTGATGCTGAGCAGTCCATTCCTTCTGTATCTCCCCCAGAGGATTTTTCTTTTGGGGAAACCTTGCACACCTTGAGGGACCAGTTCCATTGGGAAGGCCAAGACTTTTCTGATTCCAAGAAAAGACTTGGGGAATTTCTTTTGTTACCTCAGCACAGACCTCTGGCGATACCTCCTGTCTTGGACATACTTGATGATGTTTACTCTGAGGCTTGCCTAAATCCGGATTCCCTGCCTCCTGCCCCAGTCAAGCCTGATAGGTACTACAGAGTTCCTAACTCTCACCAATTTCTTTACAAAAGCCATAATGCTGACCATGAAACCATTTCTCAAGGCCCCAAGGGAATGAAGGCCTCTACTGCTAAGAATCCACTACCTTCCGAAAGAGTCTAGATCCTTAGAAAGGTGGGGAAAAAAGGTATATACCTCTGCCACCCTAGCCATGAGGGCCTGAAATTGTCAGTTCCTTATGCTTAAATATCAGCAGTTTCTGTTATTACAATTAAGAAATAAAATGTTTCAACCTGAACAACCAGATTTGAAGGAGTTGCAGGATATGATGCATAGTGCAGAACAAGTGGGTAAACACACCTTACAATGTGGCTATGATGCCCTAGAGGCCTCAAGTAGAGCTGCTGTGACAGGATCAGTCATTCGTAGACATTTTGATTACGTGTGAGTATTAAGCTAGGGTAGTCATCAAGGGGCTTAGTTTTATTTAATTTTAAGTTCATGCTGTGTTTATTTATACTTAGGAATGAGCACTTTTTCATCAATGCAAGGATGAGAGTTTCTGTTTTTGATTTTTGTGTTGCAATGAAGGGGTGTTTCCTTTGTTGGAAGTACGTGTACTACAATGCATTGCTAAACTGTGGTTCGCAATTAACTAATGTGTGAATAGGCTGATGAATTAATGAGTCCGCCAAAAAGATTTGTATTTAAATGTGAGCTAACTTTTGTAACTGTATCTGATGAAGCGTAGCTAGTACTACGTGAAAGCGCTTATTCCTTATTTTGTAATAGAGTCTCTGATTTATATGGTGATTGTTTATTGGAATCTATATGCAGTGAAGAAGTTTTATCGTAGTGACTATTCTCACTCTTTCATCTACTTTGGTTTTTTACTTTGAGAAGCGTCTTTGGCAGCGAGTTGTGTTCCTTTTTCACATTTTGTTTTCAATTTTTTGATCACAACTCAACGCACACGATGGATGTTTTGAACGTTGTTGCCGCTTCTGTTCCAGAGTCGAGGGACACGACCTGTCTTTGGACGGGTCTATTCGTACAAGAATCGAACCCTTTATTGTCGCTGGACCTCAATGAAGCTGTGGGCTTAGCACAACCATTGGAAACTGGTGAGAATTTGACGGAGTTTCATGACCAGCTGAAAATGCTGGAGGACAATCTTTACCAAATGCACAGGTATTTATGGCAGAGGCTACATTTGGAGGCCTGTTTGTTCCATAAGGTAGTCCCCAGAGGCATGCGGGTTTTCTGCATGCCTACGTATGGGGACTCTCATCCATCCTTACTCAAACAGTGGCAAGACCTGAATATTAATTTAGGCTTTGATTATGTAAAACTGCTGCTTAAATATTTTCGACCGCTAGAGACTGACCTTCGGAGTAAAACCGATATGTTGTATCAGAGGTTGGCAGAACGCTTTACCTCTGATTATTGTAAAGAGAAATTTTGTTTGGTCTTCACACAAGTGAAATCCTTTAGCGATAGACTGGGCAAGACGAAACAACGTAAATTAAGGAGGGATTTCCTAGATTTCCAGAATGGTCATGTGTTTGGCCAAGGAGTCAAGATAATCGTTCTACATCTTCACATCATCTATCAGCTTCTAATGGTATGAGAGACTGTACTGAAGCTCCAAATAGTTTGACACTGACAGTAGCTAATGCCCACTCTAATGCACAGACTGATATATCATCTACGAGGGTTAGCAGTTTGGATCCTATTGATATGCCGAATATTGATACACCCCCTCCAAATCAGGAGGCGCTACATGGGTATCGTAATCTAGGAGCTATACCCAAGAATAACAGCACCTCAGGAGTCCCCCCCCCTTTTTTTACCGTATCAGAGGAAATACATTCAGCAACAAAGGGGTCGCTCCAACAGCAGGGGGCCAAGAAAGCGCAAGTACTCAGAGGAGAAGAATGTACCGAACAGAAAGACCAGGTACTGACTTCTTTGGTCTTCAATTACTCTAGTGCTTGCCTTGATAGTGATACGCTTAGCCTTCTTGATAGAGGGCTTACTTTCATTCCAGCAGCTACATCATCCCTAGAGGAATCTCTGGTTGATTTGAGACTTTTTTTGTAGGCGAGTATGCCTAAAGTTATTTTTTCTCAATTATAAAGAGAGTAACAGCGGGACTGAGCCGTTGGTACCTTTTAGAAACAAAAGTACTTTTATGCCACCGATACATCCGTTGGTGGAATGTTTCCTGGACTTATGTGAAAAGGACTTTTATATGCTGTTTTCAGAAGCTCAGAATAGGAAAGGGAGGTTTTATAATCTCAATAGCAATGAAAATCATGCTTTAGCTAGATTAAGAAAAGATAATTTGGTGATAGTGAAACCTGCTGATAAAGGGGGGGTGTCGTGGTTTTGGACACTGAGTATGTGAAGTGTATGAGGGATTTGTTATCAGATGTAAGGACCTATAAGAGTATATCTATCAAACAAGTGTCAGCCGTTATACAAACAGTGAAAGACACCATTTATGACCTTCTGTTATGTAGGCAAATTAGCATGGAATTATATGAATATTTTCTAAAATCTCACCCTGTTATACCAGTTCTGAAGGGGCTTCCTAAGATTCATAAAGAGGTCTGGCCTATACCAATGAGACCGATAGTGTCAGGTGAAGGTTGGATAACTTCCCATATATCAACCTTCCTGGATAACATTTTACGACCTGTTGTTAATAGTAGTTGTACTATTTTGAAAGACACTTATCAACTATTAGAGAGTCTCAGTGATTTACATCTGGATGTGGGAAACACACTACCTCCTGATTACCATGGATGTAGAAAAGTTATTTACCTCCATCCCCAATGAAATTGGGATACAGTATGTCAGGGAACTACTGCATAAGGAAACCACTTTTTCTAACGATAGGATTATATTGGTTTGTCAGTTACTGGACATCATCCTAAGTAACAATGTCTTCATGTTTGGTGATAGGTATTTTTTACAGGCATGGGGGGTGGCCATGGGCACCCCCTGTGCAAATACCTATGCCAACCTAGTAGTCTACTGGTGGGAAAAGTTGTTTCTATTTCCCCATGAGTCCTCTAAGTGTATAAAGTATTATAAACGATTTGTAGACGACATACTTATTGTATGGGAAGGCACAAGTGAAGGTTTTGATAGTTTCCTGAGATATCTAGAAACCACTACGGACTTCCTGAAGTTCACTAAAGAGTGTTCGTTTGAACAGGTTAATTATTTAGATGTTACACTGAGGTTGACCCGTGAGGGTAAAATCATACCTACACTCTACAGGAAAACTGTGTGGAAGAATGCAATATTGGCGTTTGATAGCATGCATCCGAGATGCACCTTTCAGGGCATAGTGAAAAGCCAGTTCATTAGAATAAACATGATTTGGTAAAAGAAGCAGATAACATGGAGCTTCTATTCAGGGATAGAGGATATGACATAGCAATGGTTAAGAGAATAAGGCAGGAGGTTATTGGAGATATTGAATCAACAAGTAAGGGTGTTCCAGTAATGCTGGGCCAACGTACCTACAAGGGAGTCCATGAACTCATTACTTATGGCCATATGGTGAACTATACCACTAAATATACTAGTGATGTAGAAAGGATTAGACATGTAATAAGGAAGAACTGGAATGTTCTCATTGTGAATAAACAAGTCAGAGATATTGTAGGGGCTACACCCAGGTTTTGTTATAAGAATAGTGACAATCTCAAGATGCTACTATGCAATGACCAGCATGTTACCAATGTGAAAAAACCTAATAGTTTAATTCTAGGAGAGATTGTCAGTAAAGGTACGTATCCCTGTCTTCATTGTCCTAGGTGTAACAACCTTAGTAAGGTACAGATGTACCAACACCCATATATGGACTATATATTTTCCAACCTAATCACTATGCTAATTGTAATACGAAGAATGTGATATATTTAGCCACATGCTCCCTTTGTACGGCCTTTTACATAGTCTTTGACCAAAAGGAGACTGAGGGATCGTATTTATGACCATCTATACGACATTCGTAGGCAGGATGAAACTAATGCACTAGCTAGGCATGTGAAGGCATGCCATACACATTCTTTTACTTTCAGAGTATTGCAAATAGTGACAGTGAGCATGAGAGGGGGTGACAATGAGAACACTCTAGCTAAGGCTGAGCTTCATTGGATTTTGAAGCTAGCAGCGCACTTACCACCAGGGTTGAACAATTGTGTCTCCATAAAACCTGTGTTGGTTGAAAGAAAGTAATTTTATATGTAGATAGTTATGAATATGACATTTAAGTAGCAGTATTTGCAGCTTGGATGCAGATATATGTCTCTAATTTTTTGTCATTTCATTGATTTATGGTTCAATCCATCTTAGGATCTACATACATACATCCCTTGTGTCCACGTTCACATCTTTCAGTGTAGGGATTTCAGCTAACTTATATTGTTTTAAAGCTAACATAATAAGGAAGTAGATTGTAATGTTTTGTCTTAACCTCAGTGTACATGTAGAGAGATTTTTATGTGTATTAGATGGAACCCGAGACTGTTTGATTCTTTATATCTTGGGTTATACAGGGACGTGCACGTGCATGGTTGTAAAACCAGACATCCGCACTTGCAAAACCATGCTAACTCATTTGTCAATCAATTTGTTTTTTCTGCGCTCCTATCACCTTTATTGTTTGTTTTTTCCTGGTCATTTGTACCAAGGACGTACATCATGAGGTTAGCCTTTGGGTCAATCTCTGAAATCTTGCTCGTATATTATAGTGTTAGGACTCTAATGTTTGTCAGTTACGTCATGACCATCAGCTGATATGTACCAGGGTTAGAGATCATATGCGGCTAGATGCGCAATTAGAAGCTTGACATTAAGTTTGGCAAGTTAGCGGCACATAGTAGTGACGATTTAGTTATATTTTGATACACGTCAGACATTCTGTTAGTTTCATGTTCGATCGCAAGGGGATTTCTTGGGGAATGTTGTCTAAATGTGACCTATTGAATATGTTTTAATATTAATGATCTGGTTTTAACAAAGAATTGTGGATCTGCTGTTTTTATGCCTAGACCAAATACTTCGCATGGTTTTGATTACGTGTGAGTATTAAGCTAGGGTAGTCATCAAGGGGCTTAGTTTTATTTAATTTTAAGTTCATGCTGTGTTTATTTATACTTAGGAATGAGCACTTTTTCATCAGTGCAAGGATGAGAGTTTCTGTTTTTGATTTTTGTGTTGCAATGAAGGGGTGTTTCCTTTGTTTGAAGTACGTGTACTACAATGCATTGCTAAACTGTGGTTCGCAATTAACTAATGTGTGAATAGGCTGATGAATTAATGAGCCCGCCAAAAAGATTTGTATTTAAATGTGAGCTAACTTTTGTAACTATCTGATGAAGCGTAGCTAGTACTACGTGAAAGCGCTTATTCCTTATTTTGTAATAGAGTCTCTGATTTATATGGTGATTGTTTATTGGAATCTATATGCAGTGAAGAAGTTTTATCGTGGTGACTATTCTCACTCTTCATCTACTTTGTTTTTTTACTTTGGTGAGAAGCGTCTTTGGCAGCGAGTTGTGTTCCTTTTTCACATTTCATTCGTAGACATGCCTGGCTTGGGGAACAAACCTTGCCTGACCATGCTAAAGCTAAGCTACTAGATGCTCCTTTACAAAAGGATGTACTATTTGGTACTAATGCTGAGGAGATGCTACGGAAAATGGAAGAAAAAGCTAAATCTATGCAAACTGTCAAAGCTTTTCTACAGGTTCAACCACCACGTTTTAGCAGAAATTGGCCTTCAAAGAACTGGTCCTTTCCAGCCACGGACAAGCCACAAAGAGGTAAATACAGGCGCACAAGGGCAGAGGACAACCTCAAGGTTCATATTGAGGCAGACAATGGCAAACTCCAGCACCAAGAGGTGGCGAGGACAGTGCACAGCAATACAGGAAACAAACCCAATGCCTTCCCCATTTTCATGCCAAGCAAGTCTCAGCTCACAGCACCCATGGGAGGAAAACTGGCATTATTTACAAGAAATTGGCATATCACAACAGACAAATGGATCCTGGACATTATAAACAGAGACTACAGATTTCATTTTCACACTCTTCCAAAAATGAGGCATGTCGAACCTGCCACACAATCAAAGGGCAGAGGCTCAAATACAAATTTCAAAGCTTATGGCCATGAAAGCTATTCAAGAGGTACCTACTCACGAACAAGGTCAAGGTTTTTATTCCAGACTTTTTCTGGTACCAAGGAAAGGAACCGACTGGAGACCCATTTTGGACTTATCCATCCTAAACACATTTCTACTCGTACCAAAATTCAAGATGCTCACATTACAGCAACTTCTTCCCATGCTGGGCAAGGAGTTTTGGCTGGTAACATTGGACCTCAAGGAGGCATACCTGCATGTCCCAATCAGACAAAGCTGCAGAAGATACCTCAGATTTCTTGCAGGTTCAATCCACACTCAATTCTCTGCATTGCCCTTTGGCTTATCTACTGCGCCCAGAGTATTCACGAAATGCCTGGCATCGGTAATTGCCTACTGTAGACTTCAAGGGATACAAATTTACCCTTATTTGGGCGACTGCCTGATCCAAGCGGACAACAAGCACATACTTCTGGAACGTCTGGCTTATGTAACACGGTTATTGAATTCTCTGGGATACAGTCAACAAGGAAAAATCCAGGCTAACACCATCTCAGAAAATAACTTTCTGGGTGCCAACTTGGACACAAACACCCAGATGGCCTATCTTACGCCAGAAAAACAAGGGCAAGTAACTCATTACTTCAAAATACTAGCAAATTGTACCAGGCTCACTGCAAGGAAAATCCTGCAGGTTCTGGGCTTCATGTCCTCTTGCATTCTTCTAATCCCATGTGCAAAGTTGCATATGAGGAAACTTCAATGGTACCTAAAAAAAAAAAAAAAAAAACCTATGGTCTCAACACAGCCACAGTTTGGAAACAATAATACCAGTAATTCCATGTTTGCAAAAGGAATTTCTATGGTGGGCCCAAGCATGCCAAACACAGGTCTTCCATTCTGCAAGCCTCAAGCAAATCAAGTCATCACAACAGACTCCTCAGACTACGCCTGGGGGGCGCACATGACAGACAGGTGCATTCAGGGCAAATGGTCCCAAAAGGAAAAGCACCTTCACATCAATCAAAAAGAAATGCTAGCAGTGATAAATGCAATTACAATTTTCAAGGACCTCCTGCATCCAGGGCAATTATTGATAAGAACAGACAACACTACAGTAATGTGGTACATAAACAAGGTGGAACACATTCATACCCCCTGTGCAGGCTAGCCATGTCACTTTGGAACTTTGCTCTGGAATGGCAAATCGATCTTCAAGCACAGTACTTGCCAGGATTGGAATACACGCTGGCAGACTAAGCAGAAATATGACAGATCCACACAAATGGAAGTTGCATCTTCAAGTGTTTACAAAGATAATCCAGGCGTGGGGAAGACAAGACATGGATCTCTCTGCCTCCCACAGGAATCAATCGAAAAAGTTCTGTTCAAGGACCTTTCATCCAAAGGCCTGGAGAGTGGACTCCCTTTCTTTCAGTTGGGCAGCATGGACAGTTTACGCTTTCCCACCTTTGCCTCTTCTGCCCAAGGTGCTCTTGAAAGCAAGAGCAGACAGAAGATGATACTGATTGCTCCAGACTGGCCAAGACAACACTGGTACCCACTCCTGAGGAGCCAAACACATACTCCTCCCTGGACCCTACCTCTAATGCCTCTTCTGACTCAGCACAGCTACAAAACTCTTCACAGTCAGCTGAAAACTCTGTCTAGCTGCTCTGTCTAGCTGCATGGAAAATTCCTTAACACCACAACAGACCCTACTCTCCAAAGAGGTGCAGGATGTCATTTTGGAGGCCAGAAGGCCATCTACTAGAAAGGCTTACTCCGCAAAATGGAAACGTTTTTGCGCTTGGAATGAGAGGCCAGGATCCTAAACTGAATTTGCCTCGGATATTACAGTATCTAGCTGAGCTGTTTGAACAGTGGACTTTCATTCTCCATCAAAATTCATGCCTCAGCCATTTCTGCAGAATACAACACTGATCCACCCTTATTCTCTCACCCACTTTTTTAAGACTGTTCCTCAGAGGAGCTAAGAATATAAGACCTCCAAGGAAACAACCAATACAGCCTGGGATCTTAACTACATTCTAGAAAAGTTAACATTACCTCCCTTTGAACCAGCTGCCTCAACAGATTTGCAATATTTGTCCTGGAAAACAGCTTTCCTTCTGGCCATTACCTCAGCTCGCAGGGTTTCGGAACTACAAGCCCTCATGGCTGTGCAGCCCTTTCTCATCCTCCATCAGGACAGGGTTTCCCTACGAACCAACCCGTCATTTATGCCTAAGGTAGTATCCAGGGTAGCTTTAAATCAGGCCATACACTTGCCTACCTTTTACCCCAATCCTCAAAACAAAGGGGAAAGGCTGCTACATTCCTTAGACAGCTACGTTACTATTTGGACAGAACACAGCCCTTCAGGAAATCAGAACAACTTTTTGTGTCCTATGCTGTAGGAGCTCAAGGGAAGCCAATTTCCAAACGGACAATTTCAAAATGGATAGGCCATTGCATACGGTTTTGTTACTCCTTTCATGGCAAACCTGTTCCTACAGGCATCAGATCCCACTCCACAAGGGCCACAGCTACCTCTACAGCCTTCCTCAGAGGAGTCCCTACCAAAGATATTTCGGAGGCAGCCACTTGAGTTCTGTGCATACCTTCACAAAACACTACCACCTGCCTTTATATTCCAAAACTAGAGCAGGCTTTGCCACTGCTGTGCTGCAGGGCATTCTGGCTGCTCCCAGTTCCACCTAGTGCCTACACTACCACCTGCCTTTATATTCCAAAACTAGAGCAGGCTTTGCCACTGCTGTGCTGCAGGGCATTCTGGCTGCTCCCAGTTCCACCTAGTGCCTACCACCCTGTGCGTAGCTTTGGGATTCTACCCATCTGATTACTGCAGCTGTATGCACTATGAACATAGTACAGATGTCCTTCAAGAATGCAACTGCAGTCATAACATATGGGTTGTCCTGCCTCAGGCAGCCCTCGGTCGGCCGGATTCCAAAGTCTGGGTCCGACATCGGCTGATGTCTCATTCTCTCCGTCAGAGCGGCTGGAGCACATAAGCATCAGCCTACGCCATTTTCTTCAGTCTTTCTTGCCGCGCGGTGCCCGAAGCAGAAGCAGTTCGCAAGTGCCGGTCGGTCAGCTCCTGTATTCTTCCATTCCGAAGTCATCAAAAAAGCTAAGTACCCCGTTGGGGACCTTTTCTTGCCTCAGCCGATGTCAGAAATTACTGAAAAAGTTAACAATTGTCTTTCTTGTGGTAAACAAATACCTCATAAGGATTTCCACTCTTACGGTCTTCCTTGCCTTGGCCCAGACCACGACGTCTCTGCCTGTGTCGTCTGTGCTCGCTTCAATAAGCGCACTCTTAGGCGCCGGGCGGAGTTCGCTGAAGATTTTTTCGGCGAGAAATTTGCTTATACAATGCCGTCGGAACTTCCGACATTGCAAACTCCCAAGAAACGAAAAGACCGGGACCGACATCCTCGGCCCGCGTCTACCGCCGACTCAACGCCAAAACCTACCGCAAGTGCTCCGGTTATTCCACTGCTCCGAACCGAAGACACCGCATTACCGACGACTCCGATTCCGGATACCACTCCGCCAGTTATAGATTTTCCTCCGGATACTGAAACCGAGGAAATGCCAGAGACCATTGCTGTAGATAAGGTCACTCATGCATGTGGAGCTGCCAGGTCTCCTATGGCCATGTCTATTAAGGCCTACACTCTGGCTAAGGCAGCCAGCAAGACAAAGCACCTTACTGCTAAAGCCTTACCTCGGCCTACTCCAGAGAGACAAATCATGACTATGGCCGCAGACTTAATTTCTATGATTAGAGGTTCACAGGCCCATCCTGAGAGGATCCCAGCCTCTTGATAAGAGGCCCCGGGTTAAACCCTCTGACCCAATCCCTTCAGATGAAGATTCTGAGGACTCTGTCCACTCCGATGGCCAGGAAGAGCGCTTCCAGACCTATGAGGACTCTGATGCAGAGGATTCCATCCCCTTTGCCTCCCCTCCTGAGAATATTTCTTTTGGGGAAGTTCTGCATACCATGAGGGAACATTTCAAGTGGCAAGGCCAGGAATATTCTGATTCCAGAAAGCGCCTTCGAACTTTTCTTAAAAAGCCCCAGCACAGGCCCTTAGCTGTCCCTCCTGTGCTTGATGTTTTGGATGATTTATATTCGGACTCCAGTGTTACCCCTGATTCTCTTCCTCCTGCTCCAGCCAAGCCAGACGGGTATTACAGGGTCCCAGAAACACATTCCCATTTATTCAGGGCCTATACTGTTGATTTGGAAACTGTTTCTCAGGGACCTAAAGGTGTTTCAGTTTCCACCTCTAAAAATCCCTTGCCTTCCAACAGGGAAGCTAGGTCATTAGAGAGATGGGGGAAAAAGGTCTACACCTCCACTACTTTATCTATGAGAGCTTTGAATTGCCTTTTTCACATGTTGCAATATCAGGATTTCCTGTTAGATTTACAGAAAACATTTGCCTCTACTGATCCTTTAGACAGGAAGTCTTTGCAGGAAGCTGTACATAACTCTCAGCAAGTCAGCAATCACTTCCTGCAGTGTGGATATGATGCACTGGAAGCTTCATGTAGGGCAGCTATGACAGGGGCAGTCATTCGTAGACATGCATGGTTAAAAGAACAACCTCTACCAGATCATGTTAAGGCAAAACTTCTGGATGCACCCTTGGAAAAGAACAAGCTTTTTGGTGCTAATGCTAAAGATGTGTTAAAGTCTATCGAGGAAAAAGCAAAATCAGTTCAGACAGTTAAAGATTTCCTCCAGGTTCAGCCCCCCAGATTCAGTAGGAATTGGCCTTCAAAAAACTGGTCCTTTCCTAATCCTGAAAAATTTCAAAGAGGTAAAAACAGACGTGGCCGAGGAAGAGGACAATACAGAGGTCCTTACAGGGGACGACAATGGCAGCCAGCAAACCAAAGAAGTGACACAGGGGTTTCCCCTGCCACACAGCCACAATCTCCATGACTTTCCTCTACTTCCGCCTACCAAGGAACAAATAGAAGCTCCCTTGGGCGGAAAATTATATCTGTTTTCAGACAGTTGGCACAGATTGACAAAGGACAAATGGATTTTGGACATTATAGTCCAAGGTTACAGGTTCCATTTTCATACCTTACCAAGATAACCAGGCATGCCAAACCTACCACAAAACCAGAGGGCAGAAGCCATCAAGCAAATTTCTCTGCTGGCTCGGATAAAAGCAATAGAAAGAGTTCCACAACAAGAACAAGGCCAGGGGTTTTACTCAAGACTGTTCCTTGTTCCAAGAAAAGAAACTCAATGGAGACCAATATTGGATTTGTCCGCATTGAACACCTTTCTCATAGTACCAAAGTTCAAAATGCTGACTCTACAGCAACTCCTTCCCATGCTGGGCAAGGGGTCTTGGCTGATTACTCTGGACCTCAAGGAGGCATACCTGCATGTCCCTGTCAGACACAGTTGCAGAAGATACCGCAGATTTCTTGCAGGGCCAGAGCATTATCAATTCTCAGCATTGCCATTTGGCTTATCTACTGCGCCCAGAGTATTCACAAAATGCCTGGCTTCAGTAATTGCTCATTGCAGGCTCCAGGGGATCCAAATTTACCTGTACCTGGACGACTGCCTCATACAAGCGGACGACAAATTGATGTTGACAAAAAACTTGAACTATGTCATACGATTACTTCAGGCTCTGGGATACACAGTCAACTTCCAAAAGTCAAGACTTCAACCATCCCAGCAAATAACCTTCTTAGGAGCCAAACTAGACACAGCCTCTCAAATGGCTTACCTGACAGAAGACGAGCAAGAGAAGTTAACTCATTATTTCAAAGGTTTGGCAAAACTCACCCAGATGACTGCAAGGAGATTCCTACAGGCCCTGGGTTACATGGCATTCTGCATTCTCCTGGTTCCATTAGCAAGACTACACATGAGAAAGCTTCAAAGGTACCTAAAAAGCCTATGGTCTCAGCACAGCAGCAACTGGGAGACAACCATACCGCTCATTCCATGCCTACAAAAGGAATTCCTGTGGTGGGTCTCGGTAAGCCAGGCAAACACAGGTATGTCATTCAAAAAAACCACAGATAACACAGACCATGACCACAGACGCCTCAGACCTTGGATGGGGGGCGCACATGGAAGGCAGATGTATACAAGGACAATGGTCTCCAAAGGAAACACATCTGCATATAAACCAAAAGGAAATGCTGGCAGTAATGCATGCCATCGAGGCCTTTCGACAACAACTTCAGCAAGGCCATTTACTAATACGGACAGACAACACCACTGTGATGTGGTATATAAACAAGCAAGGGGGCACCCATTCTTACCCCCTTTGCAGACTGACAATGAATCTTTGGGAAAAATCACTGAGCCTAAACATACAGTTACAATCCCAGTTTGTTCCAGGCAAAGACAGTGTACTGGCGGACAGCCTAAGCAGGAATTTCACAGATCCACACGAGTGGAGGTTACATCCGAAGATCTTCACACAATTCACTTCGACATGGGGCAGGCCAGAGGTAGACCTATTTGCCTCTCACCTCAACCATCATCTACAAAAATTATGCTCAAGGACATATCATCCACAAGCTTGGAAAATAGATGCGCTCTCATTCAACTGGAACTTCCTAAAAATCTATGCATTCCCACCTCTGCCACTGATGACCTCAGTATTACTAAAGATCAAAGCAGAGAGACCAAAGGGGATCCTAATAGCTCCAGACTGGCCAAGACAACACTGGTATCCACTACTACGGAGCATATGTCACACCAAGAAGTGGGCCCTTCCCCAATGGCCCCTACTTTTGACTCAACACAACTTCTTCAAAACAGCTGCAGTTTCTGAAGGTTTGGATGCACTAACAGCCTGGGAGATCCCATTAATAACCTCAATCTATCTCTCTCCAAGGAAGTTCAGCGGATATTAACAGAGGCTCGAAGACCATCTACCAGAAAGGTTTACTTAGCAAAATGGAAGAGATTCAGCATTTGGAATACCAGCAAGGGACATGATGCATCATTACTGAACATCCCACTCATCCTGGAATATTTGGCAGATATGCTACAGAAGGGACTCTCATATTCTTCCATAAAGATACATGCTTCAGCTATTTCAGCTAGATATAACACTGATCCACCTGTCTTTTCACATCCTTTGCTAAGGCAATTCCTCAGGGGAATCAAGAACATTAAACCACCAAGAAAGGCTCCAGTGCCAGCCTGGGACCTCAACTTTGTCCTAGAAAAACTGACTCTCCCTCCATTTGAGCCAGCAGCTTCAGTCGACTTACAATTTCTCTCATGGAAGACAGCCTTCCTGTTGGCAATTACCTCAGCAAGAAGGGTTTCGGAACTACAGGCCCTAATGGCAATACCACCGTTCATAATCTTTCACAGAGACAGGGTCTCATTAAGGACCAAATCCTACCTTTATGCCAAAGGTGGTATCTAGGGTTTCTTTAAATCAAGCTGTTCATCTGCCTGCTTTCATCCCCAATCCTGAGAACAAAGGGGAAAGACACTTGCATACCTTGGACATTCACAGACAACTTCGATACTACCTGGACAGAACCAAGACCAGTAGGAAGTCTGAACAACTTTTTGTAGCTTACGCCCCTGCAGTCCAAGGAAAAGCAATTTCAAAACAGACTATTTCAAAATGGATTGGACATTGCATCAGATTCTGTTATTCCTTTCATGGGAAGACTGTTCCTGCCATTGTCAGACCACATTCCACCAGAGCTACAGCCACCTCTACAGCCTTTTTAAGAGGGGTGCCTACAAAGGACAGAAGCTGCTACATGGAGCTCCGTGCATACATTCTCCAAACACTACAATCTCCCTCTATACTCCAGATCCAGAGCAGGCTTTGCTGCGGCAGTCCTGCAGGGTTTGATTGCCACACCATCTCTTTCCTAGAGCATACCTCCTCCCCCAGCTAAGCTATGGTATTCTACCCATATGTTATGACTGCAGTTGCATTCTTGAAGGACGTAGTACAGTTTTGTACCTACCATAAATGTAGATGTCCGATAGATATGCAACTGCAGTTGGATTTTCCCTCCCTCCGTACCCCTCTATGCCTAGGGTCCACTCCTATCCCTGTTTCTCTTGGCTGGGGATATCTGTTATGGTGCATCTGTTTATTGCTTACTTATTTGTCTGGAATCCTGTTTTTGTCTTCCAATTTGATTATAGCCTTCCTCGGAGGGCACCTGGCATCTGGGGCAAGAAACACTGAAGAAAATGGCGTCGGCTGATGCTTATGTACTCCAGCCGCTCTGACGTCGGAGAGAAATGCGACCTCAGCCGACGTCGGACCCAGACTTTGGAATCCGGCCGACCAGACTTTGGAATCCGGCCGACCGAGGGCTGCCTGAGGCAGGACAACCCATATGTTATGACTGCAGTTGCATATCTATCAGACATCTACATTTATGGTAGGTACAAAACTGTACTTTTTGTACCTACCATAAATGTAGATGTTGAGTGCTAATACAGCTGCAGTACAGGTTTCCCTCCCTCCTTCCCCTCTTGGTAAAGGCCTAGTGGCTAACAACTCCTCATACAACCTGATTGGGTTATCCTTCTATGGTGCATTTGCTTGCAACTACTGATTTTTGATTATATTGCATTGCTTGACTATGTGTATATATAATTTATGTATTGCCTTCCTTCTGGGGGCACCTGACATCTGGGGCAAGAAAGACTGAAGAATATGGCGTCGGCTGTGTCTTGCGCACTTGTCTGTCGCACTGACGTCAGGAAAGAAGGCGACAACAACAGACGCCGGACCTAGACTTTGGAATTCGGCCGACCGAGGACCCGCCTGACGGCAGAAAACCCATCTGTGATTACTGCAGCTGTATTAGCACTCTAACATCTACATTTATGGTAGGTACAAAACTGTACTTTATGGGATACGTAAGCGGGGGGGGGGGGGGGGGGAGTACCCATTCCTACCCCTCTCTGCAGACTAGCCATGGCTCTGTCAAACACAGCCTTGAGCTACCAAGTGCATCTACAGGCTCAATTCCTGCCAGGAAAACTAAATACACTGGCAGACGAACTAAGCAGAAATCTCATGGACCCCATGAGTGGAAACTGGAACCAAATACTTTCAACATGTTAAGGTCTATATCTGGGCACCCCCATTTGCCCCCCCCCCCCCCCCAGAACTCCAGTTGGACTTTCTGCACAAGGAATCCCCACAAACAAAGCTTGGAAAGTGGATGCTTTGTCCTTCAGCTGGAGTTTGCCTTTCCTCCTCTGCCTCTCCTCTCCAAAGTACTACTAAAGATCAGACGGGACAAACCAAGGACTATACTGATTGCACCAGACTGGCCACGTCAACACTGGTGTACCCCCTCTCTTGCAGTGTCACTGCTGCCTCCATTGCACCTATCTCAGACCCCTACCCTGCTGTCTCAGCAGGAGAGCCAGATTCTGCACCCTCAAACCCTGATCCTGGCAGCCTGGCTAGTTACCTAATCTCTGTTACCATCTCTCAGTAAACAAGTGTTGGATGTCGTTATTTTAGAGGCAAGGAGGCCTAGTACTAGAAAATCTTATGCTGAAAAATGGAAAAGATTCTGTGCCTGGAACCAAACTCGAGGGATAGGTACAACAGTGCCCAGTTTACCTCAAATTCTTCAATACTTGACTCAGATGCTTCACAAGGGCCTTTCTTTCTTTCTCCTCCAAAATTCACGCCTCCGCCATTTCGGCTCATTATAACACAGAACCACCCCTCTTCTCTCATCCACTGCTCAAGCAGTTTCTCAGAGGGGCCAAAAACTTAAGACCACCCAGGAGAGCCCCAACTCCAGCCTGCGACCTTTAACTTTGTATTGGAAAAACTTACCCTTCCTCCTTTTGAGACAGCTGGAAGTGCAGAGTTAAAATTCCTTTTTTGGAAAACCACCTTCTTTTAGTAATCACTTCAGCAAGAAGGGTGTTTGAATTACAGGCCCTTATGGCAGTGGAGCCTTTCATCATCTATCATGTGGACAGGGTGTCCCTCGGGACCAATCCCTCCATGCCCAAGGTGGTATCCAGTGTGGCTCTTATCCAGTGTGGCTCTTAATCAGTCCATTCATTTGCCAACCTTCTTTTCTAATCCCCAGAACAAAGGGAAACAGATACTGCACTCATTAGATGTGCACAGACAACTTAGATTTTATTTGGACAGGACGGCTGAACTGCTGGTGGCATTTGCTGCAGGGGGAAGGCTGAACTGCTGGTGGCATTTGTTGCAGGGGCAGGGGGAAGGCTATTTCAAAGCAAACGATTTCTAAATGGATAGGCCATTGCATTAATTTCTGCTATAAGCACCATGGAAAACCTATTCCACAGGGAATTAAACCGAATTCAACCAGGGCTGCATCTACCTCTACAGTCTGAGTTGTCCCTACCAGGGACATCCTTGAAGCTGCTACCTGGAGTTCTGTACATACTTTCACCAAGCATTACCATTTGCCAATTTTCTCTAAATCCAGAACTGGCTTTGCCACTGCAGTCTTGCAGGGCTTTTTAGCTGATCCTAATGCTATCTAAATTCCTCCTCCCATCCTTAACTTTGGGATTCTACCCAAATGTGATGACTGCAACGGTGAAACACTAAACATGTTAAAGTTGTGTACACTTACCATAAATGTAGATGTTAGAGTGTATTCACTGTTGCAGTCCTGGTTCCCTTCCCTCCAGCCCCCTGACTTCTTTGGCTGTACCTCATTAGGGGGGCACCTGACATCTGGGTTAAAAACTAATGTAATGGCGTTGGCTGCTTGCTTTATACCCCTGACTACCTGACGTCAAGGAAGATGAGACTGCAACTGACGCAGGACCCAAGACTTTGATAATCAGGCCGACTGAGGGCTGCTGCAAGCTGATAACTCTAATGTGATGTCTGCAACAGTGAATACACTACATTTTATGGTAAGTGTACACAACTGTACTTTTTGAGTCTGTCCTTATAGGACAAGTGAAGGCCTAGGATCATCTGTGGGGTACTTTTTGCAGCTTCTCCAGTTGTTGCAGGTGTCTAGTGAGGTGCATGCCAAATGGGGCATTCATTGTACTCAGACTTAAATGAGGGAAGAGTAGAGAGAGTATGATCTCTCTCTTCCTGGATGCAAGCCCTTAGTGAGATGTGCCACATGGAAGGACTTTCTGACCACAGTGGCAGTGTGGTGATCGGAAGGGAGGTTGCAGTCAACCTGTGTTCCCAGATCTCTTATAATGCCTTCTGTGTTCATCAGACTAGCATCAATGTAGTAATTCATGGGAACTGAGTTTTTCCCAAAGGGGATGACTACACATTTTTTAGCATTGAGCTCAAGGCCATGGTCCTGACACCAGTCGTCTGTCTCAGTGAGGCCTTTCTGTAGGATGTCAACCTCACTTGAGGAGTGGTCTCCCAACTTGCAATCATATGTGAACTTTGTTAGCCAGAGTCTCTTCGTGTTGGCCTGGACTTCAGAGAAGTAGATACCAAAACAGGAGTGGACGCAGGGCCGAACCCTGTGGGACTCTACTCATGACTAGTCTGCAGTCTGACCAGTTTGCAGCCCACCTAGTGTAATAGGGGTTGATGCCTAGCTTGGTGATCTTTTCTAAAAAGATTCTGATCAGGAGCAAAACTTGCCCAGAGCCTGGAGCAGAGATGCTTTCTCCTTCCTTTTGGAGATAGTTTTTCCTTTATGCAGCCACCCCTTGCCTCTTAGGCCCTTCTAAAGATCATGGAGAAGGCTCAAGGGTCATTCTGATAGCTCCAGACTAGCCCACGCATCACTGGTATACTCTGCTACTTTTTTAACAAACAAAAATCTGTGGCAGTTACCTCAGAGTAGACTCCTGACTTGGGACAAGGGGAGGTTTGTGTATCCCAGCCTGCAGACTGAGAACTGAGCTTGGATAATCCGCCTACATCCTCTGGCAATACTCTAAGCAAACAAGTTCAAAACCACTCAAGGAGCCTAGAAAACCTAGTATTTGGAAATCTTAGCCAGGTGGAAAAGATTATCCATTTGGTGCCAGCAGCAAGGGCTTAATCCTAACTCTGCCAATGTCTGTGCCATTTTAGATTACCTGGTTAATAGATCCTTATCCTCTTCTCTCATCAAAATTCATGTCTCTGCCATTTCAGCCCACATTCCTGATGTTCATCGTGCATACAGCTGCAGTCATAACAGATGGGTTCTCCTGCCGTCAGGCGGGTCCTCGGTCGGCCAAATTCCAAAGTCTAGGTCCGGCGTCTGTTGTCGTCACTTCTTCCCTGACATCAGTGCGACAGGGGTATAAAGGAACCAGCCGACGCCATTTTCTTCAGTCTTTCTTGCCACGCGGTGCCCAAAGCAGAAGCAGTTCGCAAGTGCCGGTCGGCCAGCTCCTGAAATTACGAAAATTTGGAAACCGAAGTCTTCTTGAAAGCTAAGTACCCCGTTGGGGAAACTTTTCTTGCCTCAGACCGATGTCAGACAAAGTTTAATCATTGTATTTCATGTGGGAAGCAAATACCGCACAAGGATTTCCATTCCCACTAAACCTTGTTTAGGCCCAGACCACGACGTCTCGGTCTGTCGCTTTTGTGCTACATTCAACAAACGCACCATTAAGTGTCTGGCGGAGTTCGCCCAGCATTATTTTGGAAAAACATTTAACGTCGGATACTCGGACTCCAGTTTTGTCTAAAAAATGCAAAGATAAGGACGGACACACGAGGTCCGCGGCCTCTACCGACACCATGCCAAAGCCGGCTACACATGGTCCGGTTCTCAGCGAGGCGCCTACGCAGCCCCTGACTACAGATACCGAAGCCACTCTTGGAGTTGAACCTCAAAATGTGAGCAGGTCTGCCTCCACTCAAGGTGTCTTCAGACCTTCCTCTTCTTTTTCCATCAAGGCTTTCACCAAGTCTAAAGCAGCCATGCATTCTAAGAGACAAGCTACACAGGGCCCATCTCCAGGCCCCATGCCTTAAAAACAGATGCTTAAAATGGCCGAGGATTTAATTACTCTTATCAGGGGTTCTCAACCCCCACCGGACAAAAGGCCCAGAGTGGAGGAAGAATCACCCTCTGATCAGGGCTCCATTATTTCAGAGCACTCTGATCAGGAACATTCTTACTCCCCTTTTGAAGACTCTGATGCAGAGTCCATTCCTTCTGTATCTTCCCCCCCCCCAGAGGATTATTCATTTGGGGAAACTTTGCATACCTTAAGGGAGCACTTCTACTGGGAAGGACAAGATTATTCAGATTCCAAGAAAAGGCTTAGGGAATATCTCTTGCTACCTCAGCACAGGCCTCTGACTATACCTCCTGTCTTGGATATCCTAGATGATGTATACTCGGAGGCCTGCCTTAACCCGGATTCTCTGCCTCCAGCCCCAGTCAAGCCTGACCGGTACTACAGGGTTCCTGACTCTCACCAATTTCTATACAAAAGCCATGCTGCTGACCCAGAAACCATCTCACAGGACCCCAAGGGAATGAAGGCCTCCACTGCTAAAAATATATTACCTTCAGAGAGAGATTCCAGATCCTTAGGAAGGTGGGGGAAAAGGGTATATACCTCTGCTACCTTAACCATGAGGGCCTTAAACTGCCAGTTCCATATGCTAAAATACCAACAGTTTTTGTTATCACAATTGAAAAGTAAAATGTTACAACCTGAACAACCAGACTTGGAGTTGCAGGATTTGATGCATAGTGCAGAACAAGTGGGTAAGCATATCTTACGATGTGGTTTTGATGCTCTAGAGGCCTCGTGTAGAGCTGCTGTTACAGGATCAGTCATACGTAGACATGCCTGGCTCAAGGAACAAACCTTGCCTGATCATGTCAAAGCTAAATTACTAAATGCCCCTCTACAAAAGGAAATATTATTTGGTGCTAATGCTGAGGAGGTATTAAGGAAAATGGAGGAAAAGGCTAAATCAATGCAAACTGTGAAAGATTTTCTACAGGTACAACCCCCACGTTTCAGTAGAAATTGGCCTTCCAAAAATTGGTCCTTTCCAGCCACGGACAGACCCCAAAGAGGTAGATACGGGCGCCCGAGGGGCAGAGGACAATCCCAAGGATCGTTTAGAGGCAGACAATGGCAAGCTCCTACACAGAGGTGGTGAGGATAACTCGCAATCATTCAGAAAGCAAGCCCAATGACTTTCCCCTTTGCATGCCAAGCAAGACTCAAATGGCAGCCCCCTTAGGAGGAAAACTGGCATTATTTTCAAAAAAATTGGTATATTGTCACAAAAGACAAATGGATCCTGGACATTATAAACAGAGGCTACAGATTCCATTTTCACTCATTTCCAAAAATGAGGCATGCCAAACCTGCCACACAATCAAAGGGCAGAGGCACAAAGGCAAATTACAGATCTCATAGACATGAAAGCTATTCAAAAGGTACCTACGCACGAACAAGTTCAAGGTTTTTATTCCAGACTATTCCTGGTACCAAGGAAGGGAAGATTGGAGACCTATTTTGGACCTATCCATCATAAGCCCATTTCTACTCGTACCAAAATTCAAGATGCTCACTCTACAGCAGCTTCTTCCCATGCTGGGCAAGGAGTCTTGGCTGGTAACATTGGACCTCAAGGAGGCATACCTGCAGGTCCCAATCAGACAAAATTGCAGAAGATACCTCAGATTTCTTGCTGGTTCAACCCATTATCAATTCTCTGCATTGCCCTTTGGCTTATCTACTGTGCCCAGAGTATTCACGAAATGCCTGGCATCAGTAATTGCCTACTGCAGACTTCAAGGGATACAAATATACCCCTATTTGGACGACTGTCTGATCCAAGTGGACAGCAAGCACATTCTTCTGAAACATCTGGCTTGTGTAATAATGTTGCTGAACTCTCTGGGATACACAGTCAACAAAAAGAAATCAAGGCTAATACCCTCTCGAAAGATAATTTTCCTGGGTGCCAACTTGGACACAAACACCCAGATGGCCTACCTCATGCCAGAGAAGCAGGGGCAACTAACTCAATACTTCAGAACACTAGCAAATTGCACCAGGCTGACTGCAAGGAAAATCCTGCAGGCTCTGGGATTCATGGCATCTTGCATCTTACTAATCCCATGTGCAAAACTGCATATGAGGAAACTTCAATGGTACCTGAAAAACCTATGGTCTCAACACAGCCACAGTTTGGAAACAATAATACCACTAATTCCATGTCTACAAAAGGAATTTCTGTGGTGGGCTCAAGCATGCCAAACAAACACAGCAAAGCAAGCCTCAAGCAAATCAAGTAATCACAACAGACGCCTCTGACTACGCCTGGGGGGCGCACATGGCAGATCTGTGCATTCAGGGCAAATGGTCCCAAAAAGAAAAGCACCTTCACATCAATCAAAAGGAAATGCTAGCAGTAATAAATGCTGTTATAGCTTTCAAAGACCTTCTGCAACCAGGTCAACTATTGATGAGAACGGACAACACCACAGTTATGTGGTACATAAACAAATAGGGAGGAACACATTCGTACCCCCTATGCAGACTGGCCATGTCACTTTGGAACATGGCCATGGACTTGCAAATCGAACTACAAACACGCTGGCAGACCACCTAAGCAGAAGTATGACAGACCCACACGAATGGAAGTTGCATCCAAAAGTTTTTTTACAGAAATAATCCAAGCATGGGGAAGGCCAGACATAGATCTCTTTGCCTCCCACAAAAATCACCAATTGACAAAATTCTGCTCAAGGATTTTCCATACAAAGGCCTGGAGAGTGGACGCTCTCTTTCAGTTGGACATCAATGACAGTTTATGCCTTCCCAACTTTTCCTCTACTGCCCAAAGTTCTATTGAAAACCAGAGCAGACAGACCAAAGATGATTCTCATTGCTCCAGACTGGCCAAGACAACACTGGTACCCACTGAGGAGCCTGACTCGTTCCCCACCATGGACCCTGCCTCTAATGCCTCTTCTGACTCAGCACAGCTTCAAAACTCTTCACAGCCAGCTAAAAACACTCCATCTAGCCGCATGGAAGATTCCTTAGCATCACAACAGACCCTACTCCCCAAGGAGGTGCAGGATGTCATTTTGTAGGCTAGAAGGCAGTCAACTAGAAAAGTTTACTCCGCAAAATGGAAACTGTTTTGTGTCTGGAATGAGAAAAAGGGTCAGGATCCTGGAAAACTGAATTTACCTCAAATACTCAGTATCTAGCTGAGCTGCTAAGCAGTGGACTTTCATTCTCCTCCAAAATCCATGCCTCAGCCATTTCTGCAGGATACAACACTGATCCACCCTTATTCTCTCACCCTCTCTCAAGACAGTTCCTCAGAGGGGCTAAGAATCTAAGACCCCCAAGGAAACAACCAATACCTGCTTGGGATCTCAATTTCATTCTGGAAAAACTCACCTTGCCTCCCTTTGAGCCAGCTGCCTCATCAGATTTGCAATATTTATCCTGGAAAACTGCTTTCCTTCTGCTATTACCTCAGCTCGTAGAGTTTCAGAACTACAAGCTCTCTTGGCTGTGCAGCCTTATCTTCCATCAGGACAGAGTTTCCTTACGAACCAACCCGTCCTTTATGCCTAAAGTGTTTATCCAGGGTAGCTTTGAATCGGGCCATACACTTGCCTACCTTTTATCCTAATACTCAAAACAAAGGGGAGAGATTACTACATTCCTTGGACATCCACGGACATCCACAGACAACTGTGTTATTTGGACAGAACAAAGCCTTTCAGAAAATCAGAACTGCTCTTTGTGTCCTATGCTGTAGGAGCTCAAGGAAAGCCAATTTCCAAACAGACCATCTCAAAATGGATAGCCCACTGCATACGCTTTTGCTATTCTTTTCATGGCTCACTCCACAAGGGCCACAGCTACCTCCGCAGCTTTCCTCAGAGGAATTCCTACCAAAGATATTTTGGAAGCAACCACTTGAGTTCTGTGCATACCTTCTCCAAGCACTACCAACTACCATTATACTAGAGCAGGCTTTGCCACTGCAGTCTTACAGGGCATCCTGGCTCCTCCTAGTTCCACCTAGTGCCTACCACCCCTTTCTTAGCTTTGGGATTCTACCCATCTGTTATGACTGCAGCTGTATGCACGATGAACATAGTATAGTTTTGTACCTACCATAAATGTAGATGTTAGAGTGCTAATACAGTGGCAGTCCAGGTTTCCCTCTCTCCTTCCCCTCTTGGGACAGGCCTGTTGGCTAACACCTCCTCATACAACTTGATTGGGGTATTCATTTATGGTGTATTTGCTTGCAACTACTCTATTTTGATTATATTGCATTGCTTTATTACCCAAATTTATGTATTGCCTTCCTTCTGGGGGCACCTGACATCTGGGGCAAGAAAAACTGAAGAAAATGGCGTCTGCTGGTTCCTTTATACCCCTGTCGCACTGACGTCAGGGAAGAAGCGACGACAACGGACACTGGACCTCGACTTTGGAATTTGGCCGACCGAGGACCCGCCTGACGGCAGGAGAACCCATCTGTTATGACTGCAGCTGTATTAGCACTCTAACATCTACATTTATGGTAGGTACAAAACTGTACTTTCTTCCATCCCCTGCTACAACAATCCCTTGGAGCGATTCACATCAGACCTCCGAGGAGACTATCCCTTCCTCCCATTGGACCTCAATTTTATTCTGGAAAAAATGACACTATTCCCCCCCCCCCCGAAGCAGCTGTTGCTGAATTAAAATTATTGGCCAGTAAAAGGGTAGTTCCAAGTTATCACATTTGCTAGGAGGGTCTGAGCTGTAAGCTCTCATGGTGGTGGAATTATTTCAAATTCTACCCAGACAAAAATATCACTAGACAAATGTGTCTTATGCCCATGGTGGTTATGGACAGCTCATGAATCGAGCAATACTTTCCTTCTCCTTCCCCAATCCTCAGAACCAGGGGGAGAGAATCCTTCACTCCTTGGATCTGCATGGACAGCTCTGCTACTATCTTAACAGAACTAATTCTTTTTATACCAAAGCGAACTGACATTGGGTAAGACATCTGCCATCTTGAGGAGGGAGAATTTTATTCTGGTAGTTGGACCGCCAAGGACATCCGCAGTAGGAAATCTCACAAGTCAGGAATGCAGCAGTGAATACCCCCTGTAACATCTACATTTTAAGTGCACACAAGAGCTTGACACACTGGGTGTTCCTGGATGGCTAGTGATTACATGGTACAACTCTTCTCTGCAGTTCATCAGTGTAAAGCTTGTGGGTATACCTGACCTAGCAGTGAACACTTACTGTACTGTTATGGGTCATTTGTACTCCTCATGCTTGGTGACCGTGCCAGTTTTCAAGCATGTGCCCTGTGGTAAATTGATAAACTGTACACGTCACTGTCCCTTCTCTTCTAGATCCAAGTGGTCTCTTTTGGTGCTTGTGTTGTGGTCACTTGTCTTTCAAATACTGTTCAACCGAAAAGTTAGTTGGATACGTCTGTCATGGTGATCTATTAATGTACATTTTAGATTTCAAAGTGGCGGGAGTAGATGTGCTGTAGACGGTGTATTGTAAGCAGTTTATAGCTGATTACATGGTCTTTTGTGGCTAGTACAGGTATTATTGTATGGTACTTGATCTGATGGTATCTGAATTTCTCTTAATTTATGCTTGAGTGCTTTTTAAGAGTGGGGTGGCTAACTTGTGGCAATTTGCTAGTATTGTCACTCTTCTTTTTCAGATAATTCTGACCTACATTTCAAAATCTCAAGGGATCGTTTAAGTGCTTCTTCTCTCACCATGGAAAGCTTTGCATTTCTTTGGGCTGGAGGAAAAGGTTCGTATGGTGTTTCGAAAGGCAAAGTGTGTTTTGAGATGAAGGTAATGGTTTACTTGCACTATATAAAGTCTATATAGCTTTTTTTTTGTATACTTTGCTCCATGTTTTACAATTTCTTGTTTCAGGTCGCAGAAAAGGTTCCTGTGAAACACTTGTACACCAAAGATGTTGATATCCATGAAGTTAGAGTGGGGTGGTCTTTGGAATCCTCTGGCATGTTGCTTGGTAAGTGCTTTGGAAACGGCTGATGTTCTGTAGTCCTATTTTTTTACATATGGGATCGGAGCCGATCCTCTGCTCTGACTCTGCCTATTTACAAGCCGGAAGACTTCTGGTTGTCTCATAGGTATCCCATGCTTCACCAGTACAATCCCCAGATCTCATTTGCCGCATAGAGTTCGGTTGTGCTTCTCTTTGACTCTGGCAAATTTCTTGGCTCTGTTTAATTTAAAATAGTTAAAACTGTTACTGCTTATAGTAATCAGCGTAGTTAGCTTTTTCTTGCGCCATTTGGTGCAATATTTTGCCTTTGGCCCATGCTAACTTAGTTGGTATCCCATGTACTGGTTTTTCATAGATTAGTAGTGTAGGTGCCTTTTACGCACTGTTATATACTGTGTGTTAACAGATAGCTAGAGTTTTTTACTGTTTTCCGCTTGTTAATTAGCTTGTTGGTAGCATTGTTGGATTTGCTACCATTAACAGAACTACATTATTTTTCTACTTTGCAGAAGCTTGTTTTTTGCGAATTCCCACTTGTTACTGTGTTTACTGTTTGAGTGTGTGATACTTTCTGCTTTCTCAGGCGCTGCGAAAGCACCTCAGAGTTCTGCTCTGACACTTTCGGTTCTGTCCGTAGTGTCTAGAGGCCGAAGCTCTCCGGTCGGCCCTGACAGGGATGTTTGGAACCTAACTTTGGATGTTCTTAGTGTTTCACTGTTGCAGTCATTACATTTGGGTGATCTGCTGGCAGGTTGCCCTCAAGTTGGCCTGATTAACACAGTATCTGGTCCTACATCGGTTGCTGTCCTTTCTTCATGATGTCAGGTCATGGGGGGGGGGGTATAAAACATGCAGCCGACGCCATTTTCATCAGTCAATCTTGTTGTGCTGTGCCTGAAGCAGTTCGCAAGTGCCGGTCTGCCGACTCCTGAAATTTTCGTTTTCGAGTTTCAGAACTGAAGTCTTCAACCTAAAGCTAAGTACCCCGTTGGGGAAACTTTTTCTTGCACCTTACCGATGTCAGTAAAAGTTAGTTGTATTACTTGTGGGAAGCAAATACCTCCACTAGGATTTTCATTTGTACTGTATTCCTTGCCTAGGCCCTGATCACAACGTGCCTTGCTGTCGGTTTTGTGCTAAATTTAATCAACCCACTATTAAGTGTCTGTATATTTTTGCTTCAAAATATTTTGGTTCAAGATTTAACTATCCAGGAATGTCTGTTAGCAATCAGACTACCGGAATACACAAAAAACACAGAGAGAGACCAAGGTCCAAAACCAAGAAGCTCAGTAGTCTGTACTCGGTGAGGTGCTTTCGCAGCCCCTGATACCCACTACTTTTGATTCACAGGCCTCTACTGAGACGCATTCTGAGTCCGGTATGCCACGAGATACTTGAAGTATTGAACCCGTGGATGTCTGTACCTTAGATGGGTCCGGAGCCACTGAGCAGGCACTGGCTTCTGAGGGTGTTTTCAGTTCTAAAGATTTGTATATTAAACAGCCATCTTCTAAACCTAGACCAAAATCAACTTGTATGTCTAAAAAACGATGCTTGGGCCACATGCACAGGCCCCATGCCTAAGAAACAAATTATCAAAATGGCTGAGTAATTACCTTGGTCAGGGGTTCTCATCCCCCTCCTGCTCTGAGGCCTAGGTAAGGCACTGACTATGAATCATCAGATTAGGTTTCTATTTCTTCTGATTCCTCTTCTGATCAGGAATGATCTATTCCCCACCTTATGAGGACTCTGATGCAGAAGATTCCATCCCTTCTGCTTCTCCTCCTGAGAATTTTTCTTTTGGAGAAACTTTGCATACCTTAAGGGAACACTTTCACTGGGAGAGTCAGGATTTCTCAGAATCTAAAAAGAGGCTTAAGGATTTCCTTTTTCCTCCGCATAGGCCTTTGGCTATTCCTCCTGTTCTAGACATTGTTGGTTTCTCAGAATCCAGCATGGCTCCTGATTCCCTGCCTCTGGCTCCTAGTAAGCCAGACAAATATTACAGGGTTCCTGACTCCCACAAATTCCTTTTTAAAACCCCTACTGCTGACCCTGAAACCATTTCTCAGGGTCCCAAGGGCATTAAGGCTTCTACTGCTCAAAATCCTACCCTTCTGATAGACTCCAGGGTGCCGGATAGATGGGGTAAGAAGGTTTACACGTCTGCAACCTTGGCAGTCGGGGCTTTAAACTGTCAATTTCATATGCCTAAATATCAGTAGAATGTAAAGGGCTTACTTAAACAGAAAATTATTTTGATTTCTGATTGTGTGGAAAATAGTAGCAGGATTTATTGCATTCAGCTGAACATGTTGGAAAGCGTACTTCGCAATGTGGTTTTTGATTCCTTGGATGCCTCTTGCAGGGCTGCTGTAACTGGATCTGTGATGAGGCCTGCTTGGTTCAAGGAGCAAAATCTGCCTGATCATGTTAAAGCAAAATTGTTTGCTCCTTTACAATAGGACAGTTTATTTGGTAATAAGGCAGAAGTTTTGAAAAAGATGGAAGATGAAGCTAAATCTATGCAAACTGTAAAATTTCCTACAAGTGCAGCCACCCAGGTTCAGTAGGCACTGGCATACTAAGAATTGGTCCTTTCCAGTACCCACCAGAGCCGCTCAGGTCAAACCCAGACACTCCAAAGGCTCCAGGTTTCAGTCGCAAGGAACTTAAAAACAAAGCAATGGGGTGCCTCCACCTCCAAATCTGGAAGTAACAAGGCACCTTCCTATGGTAAGCAGTCTCTGACTTTCCTTTGCAAACACCAATCACTTACTTTTGGCCGCCCCTTTGGAAGGAAAGCTGGCACTTAATGCAAGAAATTGGCAACTAATTACCCAGGACAAGTGGGTTTGTTTTAAATGTAGTATCCCAGGGATAGAGATTTCATTTCCACATGTTGCCACTCCCAAACAGATGGCCAGATCTGCCTCCAAATCAGTGGGCAAAGGTCCAGAAACAAGTTATGTCCCTCATGAATATGGGGGCTATTCAACCAGTAACTGAAAAGGGACCAGGTTTTTATTAAAGACTTTATCTGGTAGCCAGAAAAGACGAATCGTACAGTCCAATTCTGGACTTATCCATTCTAATTGCATTTCTGGACATTCCAGAATTCAAGATGCTGACTTTACAACAATTACTACCTATGCTAGGCAAGGGTGCCTAGCTGGTAACTCTAGACTTGGCTTACCTACCTGTATATCCCAGTCGGAGAATCTTGCAGTATATACCTCCTGCTTCAAAGCAGGCTATTTGCATTACCAGATGTCCTTCAAGGGTGCATCTGCAGTCCTTACAAATGGGTTGTCCTGTCGTCAGGCAGCCCTTCGGTCGGCCGGATTCCAAAGTCTGGGTCTGGCCTCGGCTGGTGTCGCACTTCACCCGACGTCATAGCTGCAGTTATTCGGGTATAAAGGCATCAGCCGACGCCATTTTCCTCGGTCTTTCTTGCCGCGTGGCGCCCGAAGCAGAAGCTGTTCGCAAGTGCCGGTCGGTCAGAACCAGAGATTACTACTACCGAATACTTCTACTACCGAAGACTTCTAAAAAGCTAAGTACCCCGTTGGGGACTCTTTCTTGCCTCAGCCGATGTCAGAAAAAGTGAATAACGGTTTAAATTGTGGGAAACAAATACCTCATAAAGATTTCCACTCTTACTGCTTACCTTGTTTAGGCCCAGACCACGACATAGCAGCTTGTCTAGCCTGTGCTTCTTTCAACCGAACGCTTAGACGTCGGTCTGAATTTGCTGAAGAGTTTTTCGGCTCCGCTTTTGCTTACATTATGCCGTCTGATACTCCAACTACGCAAATTTCTAAAAAACGCAAGGAAAAGGACCGACACTCGCGGTCTGCGGTTTCGGCCGAAACCGCGGTTAAGCCAACCGCGAGTGTCTCTGTTTCGGCTGAAACAGAGTCCACGGTTCTTCCTTCGGCCGAAAGCTTGCCACTTACCGAGGCCTCATCCAGCTTGGCTGAATCTGCTACTGAAATCCCACCTGCTCCTGCAGGTTCACAGGATTTATCAGATACTATCCCTTTGGATATTTCTACCCCTGCACGTGGAGCTGCTAGGCCTCCTGCATCCATGTCGATTAAGGCCTTTGCCAGGGCTAAAGCAGCAAAGACTACCAAAACTGTGCCTGCTAAGACCCCCTCTCACAGGCCCAGTTCTAGTTCACAAATGCTTAGTCTAGCAGAGGATCTCATTTCCTTGATCCGGGGATCCAACCACATCCAGACAGGGCCTCTCACCCACCTCCAGAGAAGAGGACTAGAGTAGAGCCCCCTGAGCCAGTTTCTTCAGATGGCTCCTCTGATAATTCAGACCCTCCAGAGGCCCCTTTTTCTCCTTATGAGGACTCTGATGCAGAAGAGTCCATTCCTTCTGCCTCTCCGCCTGAGGAATTTTCTTTTGGGGAAACCATGCATGCTATGAGGGAACAATTTCAATGGCAGGGCCAGGATTTTTCAGACTCTAGGAAAAGGCTTAGAACCTTTTTGCATTTGCCACAGCATAGGCCTTTAGCCATTCCTCCAGTACTTACTGTTGTGGATGATGCTTTTAATGATGCTTGTACTGCTCCTGATTCTCTTCCTCCGGCCCCTGCTAAGCCCGATAGGTACTACAGGGTTCCGGACACACATTATCATTTGTATAAGGCCCCTTTTGCAGATCCCGAAACCATCTCCCAGGGACCCAAGGCTGTAGCAGCTACCTCTACCAAAAACCCCCTCCCCTCTGAAAGGGAATTTAGGGCCTTAGAGAGATGGGGTAAAAAAGTTTACACTTCTGCTACTCTCTCAGCTAGGGCCTTGAACTGTCAATTCCACATGATCCAGTATCAAGAATTTGTTAGACCAGTTAACTAAAAAGCTGTCCTCGGATGAACCATTAGACAAAAAATCTGTTCAAGAAATGGTACATAACATTCAGCAGGTCAGCAACCATTCCTTAAAATGCGGCTATGATGCACTGGAGGCTTCCTTTAGATCAGCCATGACTGGCACAGTGATCAGAAGACATGCATGGTTAAAAGAGCAGGCCTTACCAGATCATGTTAAATCAAAACTACTGGATGCTGCCATGGACAAGATCAATTTGTTTGGCTCTCCTGCACAACAGGTGCTGAAGAAGATGGAAGAGAAGGCAAAATCTGTCCAGACAGTCAAAGATTTCTTACAGGTCCAACCTCCAAGGTTTAGCAGGAATTGGCCCTCCAAGAATTGGTCCTTTCCAGACACCTCCAAAGCTCAGAGAGGCAGGAATAGGCGCTCAAGAGGCAGGGGTCAATCCAGAGGGGCCTACAGGGGACGTCAGTGGCAGGCTAACAACCAGCGAGGTACAGCCACAGCCACCACCACGACTACAGGACAATCACAGTGACTTGGCTCTAGCACCGCCTACCAGGGAACAACTAGAAGCACCCTTGGGCGGAAAGCTAGCCTTATTTTCAGTAAACTGGCATTACATCACAGGAGACAAGTGGATTTTGCAGACAATAGACCAAGGTTACAGGTTTCACTTCCATACTCTACCAAGGAAGAGAGGAATGCCAAACCTACCTCCAAATCAAAAGGTAGAAGCTCTAAAGCAAATAACTCACTTACTAAGGATGAGAGCTGTAGAAAAGGTACCATCTATGGAGCAAGGACAAGGATTTTACTCCAGGCTCTTCCTGGTACCAAGAAAAGAAAACCAGTGGAGACCTATTCTCGACCTGTCCGCTTTAAACACATACCTCATTGTCCCAAAATTCAAAATGCTGACCCTACAGCAGCTTCTTCCCATGTTGGGCAAGGAATCTTGGCTGGTAACTCTAGATCTCAAGGAGGCATACCTGCACGTCCCCATACGACCAAATTGCAGAAGATACCTCAGATTTCTTGCAGGATCAGAGCATTATCAATTCTCAGCATTGCCCTTTGGCTTATCTACTGCGCCCAGAGTGTTCACGAAGTGCCTGGCATCAGTAATTGCTCATTGCAGGCTTCAGGGAATTCAAATCTACCCTTACCTGGACGACTGTTACAAGCGGACAACAAAAACAAACTAGCAGAAGACTTGAAAAGGGTCACTTATCTACTGCAAGCCCTGGTATACACAGTCAATATAAAAAAGTCAAGGCTGATACCATCCCAAAGGATAACCTTTTTGGGTGCAGAGCTGGACACATCACAACAAATGGCATTTCTAACCGTAGAAAAACAGGAGCAACTCCCCCTCTACTTCTTGGCATTAACAAAACAGAACCAGCTAACAGCAAGAAAAGTCCTGCAAGCCTTGGGTTTCATGGCATCCTGAATAATTTTGGTTCCACATGCCAGACTGCATATGAGAAAGTTACAGTGGTATCTAAGGAATTTATGGTCTCAGCACAAGCACAGCCTAGAAACCCAAATTCCAATAATCCCATGCCTGAAGCAAGAATTCAAATGGTGGGCTCAGGCCTGTCGATCAAACAAAGGACTGCCCTTCCACAGCACTCAACCAAGCCAGACCATCACAACGGACGCCTCAGACCTCGGTTGGGGGGCGCACATGCTGGACAAGTGCATACAAGGCTTATGGACTCAAGACCAGCTGCACCTACACATAAATCAAAAGGAAATGCTGGCAGTAAAACTGGCAATTCAGACATTCAGACCATTTCTTCGACAAGGTCAACTGTTGATAAGGACAGACAACACCACAGTTATGTGGTACATCAACAAACAGGGAGGCACACATTCGTGCCCTCTATGCCGGATGGCAATGGAACTCTGGAATGTGGCCCTGAGCCTCAACATTCAGTTACAAGCAATTTTTGTGCCAGGAAAAGAAAACATACTAGCAGACATACTAAGCAGAACTACCACGGATGCCCACGAATGGATGCTGCATCCGACATATTCAAAACCATTACAAGAAAATGGGGACTACCAGAAATAGACTTATTTGCATCCCCACGCAATCACCAACTGAAGAAATTCTGCACAAGGACGTACCACCCATTTGCTTGGAAAGTGGACTCCCTATCTTTCAGTTGGAAAAACCTGACAGCATATGCATTCCCACCACTTCTTTGATGCACAAGGTGCTATTGAAGATCAAAGAAGACCGTCCAAGGATCATCCTGATAGCTCCAGACTGGCCAAGGCAACATTGGTACCCATTACTGAGGAGCATGTCTCGGGAACAAATATGGCCTCTACCACTGGTTCCCTTACTGTTAACACAGAACAACTAAAACACCCTGCATCCAAACCTGAAAACACTGCAGCTGACTGCCTGGAACATTGCATAAGACCAAATAACCCAAGTTTATCCCAAAGGGTTAAAGACATTATATTGGAGGCTCGCAGACCCTCAAGAAAAAATTATTCAGCAAAATGGAAAAGATATCACATTTGCAGTACTGCAAAAGGAGAAAATGTGTCACTGGTAAACATAGCCAACATCCTGGAATACTTGGCAGAGCTCTACCACAACGGCCTGTCCTATTCTTCCATTAAGATTCATGCATCCGCTATTTCAGCAGAATACAACTTGGATCCTCCAGTCTTCTCACATCCTCTGCTCAGGCAGTTTCTGAGAGGAATTAAAAATGTAAAACCACCTAGGAAGCCACCATTGCCAGCATGGGACTTGAACTTGAAAAGTTGGCACTCCCCCCTTTCGAACCAGCAGCAACAGCAGAATTACAATACTTATCATGGAAAACTGCTTTCCTGCTTGCAATCACTTCAGCAAGAAGGGTATCTGAGCTACAGGCATTAATGGCAGTTCAGCCCTTCCTGATCTTCCATCAAGATAGTGTCCATGAGAACAAATCCTACTTTTATGCCAAAGGTGGTCTCCAGGGTATCTTTAAACCAAGCTATCCACCTACCTACATTCTTCCCCAACCCACAGAACAGGGGAGAAAGACTGTTGCATACCTTGGATGTACATAGACAATTACGTTACTACCTGGACAGGACCAAGGGCAATAGAAAAACTGACCAGCTACTGGTAGCATATGCAACAGGAATGGAAGGAAAAGCAATTTCAAAACAGACAATCTCTAAGTGGATAGAAAATTGCATTAGATTTTGTTACGCCTACCATGGGAAGAAAACTCCAGAAAACATCAGGCCTCACTCTACAAGGGCTACAGCCACTACCACAGCTTTTCTACGAGGAGTGGCTACCAAAGACGTTTTAGAGGCTGCTACTTGGAGCTCCGTGCATACATTTGCCAAGCATTATAATTTACCTTTATACTCCAGATCCCGAGCAGGTTTTGCCACTGCTGTTTTGCAAGGGATCTTCACTACACCATAATCTTATTTCTCCTCCCCTAGTCTGGCTATGGTATTCTACCCATTTGTAAGGACTGCAGATGCATCCTTGAAGGACATAGTAAAGTTTTGTACCTACCATAAATGTAGATGTCCGATAGGCATGCATCTGCAGTCAGGATTACCCACCCTCCTTCCCCTCTGTGGTACTCCTAGGGTATTTGCCCATCTTGTAGCTAGCTGGGGGAATCTATTATGGTGTATTTGTTTGTATATATGTACATACATGCTTATTTTTTGTTTGCTCTCTACTATTTGGAACCATTTGCATTTATCCAAATTTAGCCTTCCTAGAGGGCACCTGGCATCTGGGGCAAGAAACAGAGGAAAATGGCGTCGGCTGATGCCTTTATACCCGAATAACTGCAGCTATGACGTCGGGTGAAGTGCGACACCAGCCGAGGCCAGACCCAGACTTTGGAATCCGGCCGACCGAAGGGCTGCCTGACGACAGGACAACCCATTTGTAAGGACTGCAGATTCACTGCAATCGGACATCTACGTTTATGGTAGGTACAAAACTGTACTTTCTCTGCACTGCCCTTTGGCTTATCTGCTGCGCCCAGGGTCTTCACAAAGTGCTTGGCACCAGTAAAAAAGGCTTCTAACTTGTCTAGGGTACACCAAAACAAGGGACTGTCATTCATTCCACCCCTGCCACCCAAGCCCTGACTACAGACGTATCAGATTATGCTTGGGGGGGGGGTGCATCTGGCAGGGAGATGCATTCAGGGCCAATGGAGCCCAAATCAAATGCACCTACATATCGACCAGAAAGATGCTAGCTGTACAGAATGCTCTGACAGCCTTCAAGGACTTCCTTCATCCAGGACAACTACTGATGAAGACCGACAACACCACAGTCATGTGGCACATAAACAAGCGGGGGGGGGGGGGTACCCATTCCTATCTCCTTTGCAGACTAGCCATGGCTTTGTGGAACACAGCCTCGACTTATCTAATACATCTACAAGCTCAATTCCTGCCAGGAAAGCAAAATACTCTGGCAAACGAACTAAGCAGAGGAACCTACACGAATGGAAACTGGATCCACAAATCTTCAGCATGTTAACACGCAAACGGGGGAGCCCAGACCTAGTTTTAGGGTGAGGCAAAAAGATCCATCAGTTGGACAAATTCTGCACAAGAATTCATCACAAAAAAGCTTGGAAAGTGGATGGATGCTCTATCCTTCAGCTGGAAAAAACTGTCAGTCTATCCCTTTCCCCCACTGCCTTTGCTCTCCAAGGTTTTACGAAGTCAGACAGGAAAAAACAAAAATGATTTTGATTGTTCCAGACTAGCTTTGCCAACACTGGTACCTGCTCCTACACAACATCACACCTTCCTCCGTGGTACCTGCCTCAGACTCCCTACCTACTGTCTCAGCAGGACTATCAAATTCTGCATGCTTGTCTCCGAACTCTGAATCTTGCAGCATGGCTAATCAACTAATTTCACCAGCTACATCACTCAACAAACCTGTGATTGATGTCGTTTTGGAGGCTAGAATGCCTAGTACTATAAAATATTATGCTGATAAGTGGAAAAGATTCTGTGCCTGGAACCAGGCACAAGGAATAAGCACAACAATGCCCAATATTCCTCATTCTGCAATATTTTAACTGAGGAGATGCTTCACAAGAGCCTATCTTTCCATAAAAATCCATGCCTCTGACATTTTCAGCTCATTACAACACAGAGCCCTCCACTCTTTTCTCATCCCCTGCTAAAGCAGCATCTCAGAGGGGCCAAAATTTTAAGACCTCCCAGGAGAGCGCCAACTCCTGCATGGGAAAACTCACTCTACCTTTTGAGCCAGCTGCTACTGCAGACATAAATTCTCTCTTGGAAGACAGCTTTTCTTTTAGCAGTCACTCCATCTAGAAGGATTTCAGAACTACAAGCTCTCATGGCAGTGGAGCCTTTTATTATCTTTTACCCAGACAGGGTGGCACTCAGGACCAATCCATTCTTTATGCCTAAAATAGTATCTCTAGTGGGGTTCTTAATCAGACCATTCATCTACCAACTTTTTTCCCAAATCCACAGAACATTATTCAGGCCGACCTGAGGGCAACCTGCCAGCAGATTACCCAATTGTAATGACTGCAACACTGAATACACTCAAACAAACATCTACATTTGTGGTAAGTGTACACAACTGTACATTACAGGAAGAGTATCTTTTTCTTCAGTGGTATTTACCCTTAGATCGCTGAATTACCTTACTTACTTTTACAAGGCTTCAGAGAGATCTCCTTAAAGAGTTGGGAGACTCATTACAAGGTGCATGTACTGAGAGAGTCCCTGACCAGGTTTCTGCCCAGTTGTCCACCTCTAACTCTATATAGTTAACTCTTCCATGCGGCTTATTTCATATGCAGCCGATGGAGTGAGTGGAGCAGTGGATTCAGGAATTTCTGTAAGGCGTCCTTCCTGGATGCATTTGTGTAACTTTGCGGAACAGTTTAAGTCTACCTTTACCATCTCTCCCTTCGGTTCTCATTGTTTGGATCCAAGATAAAGGACAGTCACCCAGTGTGAGCAAGGAGGAAAAAAACTCTGCCGTGGGAGTACGTTTTACTCTTTTTTTCTCTAGACCATACCCTAAGGGTTAGAGGGGCAGTAAGATGTGATTCAGGAAGTCCCAGAGGTTTTTTCAGGAGCACAGGGTGACTCCTCCTTCAAAGGCAGAGGTGGAGGAAATGGTAGACCTCGCCCTAGAGGCAGGGGCGGTCTGCAAAACCAGGGAGGTCATGATTCCTTTCGTGGCCAGCCAGCCCGACCGGTTTCTCTGGAGCCAGTCGGGGGTCACACTTCTTTTGTAGCCAGAAGCCTGGCCAAGTATCACTCAAGAAAAGTGGGTACAGAGAATCATTACCGAAGGTTATGTCCATACCCTTTTCTCTCCCACTTTTGTTCCCAAGAAGATCCCACATGTTCCACCCAATTACAGGGATCAGGCAACTGTGGAGGTCAACAGGTTGCAGTCAGTCATCCAAACCATCCCAGCAGACCAAGTAGGATCCGGAACTTACTCCAGATTCTTTTTAATGCCAAAACATACAGGGGACTGGAGCCCTGTTGCGGACCTCAGCAGATTAAACGAATCAGTAAAGGACAAGTTCCGGGTGGTAATACTGCAGTCTGTACTCCCGTAGTTGGGTAAGGACAGTTGGATGTGCTTAGTATATCTCCAATACACCTACCACAAAGTGGACAGGGCATAGAGTCCTCCAATACACCTACCACATAAGTGGACAGGGCATAGTCATCTTCACTTCCTGGTGGGAGCCAGGCACTACCAGTTCTGTGCTCTGCCCTTTGGTATCACCACAGCCCCCAGGGTGTTCAAATGTATGGCAGTAGTGACAGCTCACCTGAGACGTCGAGGATTCCATGTGTTTGTGTATTTGGATGACTGTCTCCTGACCGCCCCCACCAGGCATCTACTCCTTCAGAGCAGGGACGCTACTGTTCAGCTTTTTGCCCAGCTGGGAATCTCTCTAAATTGGGAAAAATCTGCTTTATTGTCCTCTGAATTTTTTTTAGGCGCAGAGATGGACACGGTAAACATGGTGGCTCATCTTCCTACTGAAAGGGCACAGAACCTGCTTCAAATTCAGCATCTTCTACCCTTACGAAGGGTCAAAGCCAAGATTATTCTGCAGCTCCTAGAGGCCATGGCTTCCACCATACTATTAGTGCCACTAGCCAGGCTACACATGAGAATTCTTCAGTGGCTTCTGTTGTCCCAGTGGTCCTTTCAGCACCTTCCATTATCCCATCACATTCTGCTGACAGAATCTTGCAAGAAGGACCAATTACCCAATCAGCTGACCACGGGTGCTTCATTTGTTCCTCGCCAACCCATTGCCTCTGACCACGGATGCCTCACAGGGTGGGAGGGCATCATCTAGGCAGGATTGTCCAAGGCACATGGCAAGATCACGAGGCTCACCTGCATATCTATGTTCTAGAGATGAGGGCGGTGCTCCTGGCATTGCTGTATTTTCCTCCCTTTCCTCATTCCCAGGGTTCTTCAGAAAGCGAAACTGCTTGAAGCAAACTGATCCTCATTGCTCCTTTACTGGCCTCATCAGGTTTGGTTCCCCTTTCCTCGGGCCTCTTCTGGACATTCCTTGGATTCTGGACCCAGTTCCAGACCTGTTGACTCGCATGTCAGGTTTGCTTCACCCCTCCTTACACACCCTCAATTTGACAGTGGCTGCTCCAGTTCCATCCCTAGTCAGGCTTCATGACTTCTCTCCTTGTGTAACTCCTATCCTTGTGTCCTCTCATAAACCTTCCACTAGGAGACTGTATTACAGTAAATGGAGAAGATTCTCTGTTTTGGGAGGAGAAAATGGATATTTGCCCCTATGTTGCCTCCATTTCAGTGGTTTTTGAATTCCCTTCTGAGCTTTTTCACCAAGGATCTGCAGCTGCCACTATCTGGAGTTCAGTTGGCAGCGATTTCAAATTTTCATCTAGGTTTTCCAGATTCTAACTTGATGTCACATAAGCTGTACAAAACCTTCCTTAAAGGTGCCACTTTAAGAGACCCCCTGTTTAAGAACCTGTGGCTTCATAGGATTTAAATTGTGCCATCTAAATTATCCCCTGTCCTTTGAGCCTTCTCATTCATTCTCTTTGAAATTTTTGTCTTGGAAGACGTTTTTGGTGGCTATCACATCAGCCAGACTGGTGTCAGAGTTGCAAGCATAGCCTGTTAAACCGCCTTATCTGATTTTTCACAAAGACAGGGTGTCCCTTTGTACTAATCCCTCCTTTGTCCCCAAGGTCTGTTCACATGCCACATGCCAATTTGAATCAATCCTTAGAACTTCTGGTTTTCTTTCTAAATCACTCCCAGCACAACAGTACAGGTTTCACCAGCTGGATGTCCATAGACGATTACATTTTTATTTGCACCGGACATCAGAAAATCAGATCAATTCACTTTTTTCGAATCCGGGTTGGGCTTACCAGTTTCCAAATTGACGCTGTCAAGTTGGTTTTCTATGTTTACAATTCTGAGGGTAGACCTTTACCCTTTAAAATCAAGGCTCATTCTACTAGATATGTCAATCTCTGCAGCCTTTCAAGCCAGGGTCCCGCTTGATAATGTTTGTGCAGCAGCTAAGTGGGCTTACCCCTCACACGTTTACGCATTACAAATTGGATTGAACCTCCAGGGGTAGATCATCTTTTGGTTCCACGGTACTCAGGACTATTTTTCCTTGAGCCACCCAAGAAGAAGGTGCTAGGGACGCTGTCCCATATGTAAGAATGAAGGGGAGATGTGACTACAGAACATAAAGTTATGTACTCACTATAATGTTCCATGTTTGTAGTCCATCTCGCCCTTCATTCTTACGAACCCACCCTCCTGCCCCCATCCCGGAAGTACTTTGGAGAGAGAAAAATGTTGTTCATTATTTATGGAGACCTTTTAGTATTGGCTTCTTTCTGTATGTTATTTCTTCTAGTTAGCAGCAAACAAGGTCTGGGGATTGTACTGTTGCACCATGGGATACCTACCTAGCCACGAGCCAACCAGAAGTCTTCCAGCTTGTAAATGGGCCGAGTTGGAGCAGAGGAGCGGCTCTTTTCCCATATGCAAGAATGAAGCATGAGATGGAATACTAACATGGAACATTATGGTGAGTACATAACTTCTTTTTTTTATCTGGGGTGATGAAGCAGGCACTAAATCCAGGAAGCTAATGACCAAATAATTCAGGATTTGTACTTGTTTTTACATTTGATATTTCAGTTTTGCTCCAGTTTTATGTTCTGCGTATTTCAGTGCCTGCCCCACCCATGACTGAGACAGTAAGTTGAAGTTTCTTAGAGCTCCAATATTGGATTTATTTGATGTCTGTCTAGCTACCCTGCTGCTTTCTTGAAACGTTTCCCAATCCTCCAACTCTTATTAATGCTGTGTCTCTGGCCTCCGTCCCTAATGGTGAACTGATTCCCTTTTATTGCTATTTCTGTTGTATAAGCTGTTTACTCTTCCCATTGGTTTCTGTAGATCCATGATACAGAGTGCCCACACAAAACCAGTGTTGCTGTTGAGTAAATCTCCTTTACATGTTGTCTCTTGTTTTACTTGTAACAAAGTGCCATCCAGGCAATTGCTAACTGAAGTTATTTTTGTTTGTTGCTTTTGTGCACTTAACTGCCTTTAAAAAAAAGTTGCTACTCTTGTTGGACTGTTGAAATCTCGTTCAGCAAGGTATTTCCAGCTAGTTAATTGGTTTGTGGTAGCACTGCTCTTGTGAATGATGTACTGTTTACACACTAGGAGAACTTTATCTTATAGTAATAGGCGGATGCTCTTGGTTTTTCACTGTTGCAGTCATCACATTTGGGTTATCTGCTTGCAGGTGGCCCTCCGCCAGCCTGAATGCGAAGAGTCCTGGGATTTCTGCGTCTGATGCTGTCACTTCTTCCATGGCGTCAGGGGTGTAAAACATGCAGCTGACTCCATCAGTCTTTCTTGCCATGGTGCCCGAAGCAAAAGCAGTTTGCGTGTGTGCCGGTCGGTCGTTGCCAGAGTGGAAGTTGAAAATGACTAAAGAAGTACCCTGTTGGGGACCTTTTTCTTGCACTAAAAGATGTCTGAAAGTAATTGTCTCCGCTGTGAAAAGCAAATATCCCACAGACTCCCATACCTTGTGCATTACTTGTCTAGTCCCAGACCGTGACATCCCCCATTGTTGGTTCTGCACACTGTACAATTCAGAACTATTCGCCATAGAGCTGAACTTGTAGCCAGGCATTTCCGAAGTAGTTCCTTGCATTACAAAATAGCATCAGTCGGTCAGCAGTCTGGATATTCCCCCCCAAAAAAGATAAAGGGACAGACCACACTAAAGCCTTCAGATGACCTGTCCCCGAAGCTAGTAGTCTTACTACTTGGGAATTCATTGAGGTGCATTTGCAGCCCCTGATGCCCAACTAGTTTCCTTCAAGGCAAAAAAAGTCATTGCCTCAGACTACTGCATCCCATTGGCAAATTGGATTTACTAAGGTCTAAAAGACCATCCCAAAGAAAAGTCTCTAGTTGCCATCTTACTCCTCCGCCACTGCCTCGGACGCAGTTACTAAAAATGGTGGAGGACCTCGTCACTTTCATTAGGGGTAGTTAACCACTTCTAAAAGAAAAAGGGATGCTTCCCCTGAAGTTCACACAACCGGATTCTGAAATGTCAGATTACCTTGGTTCAGATGAGGAACAGCACCCTCTCCCCTCCTTTTGAGGATTCTGATGCAGAGGATGTGGTTGATGTTTTCAATGAATTGAGCTCCAACCCTGACGCCCTACCCCCTGCTCCTAGAAAACCTGGCAGGTACTACAGGGTGCCAGATTCACATAAGTACTTGTTTAAAGATCCTGCAGCAGACTCAGAGGTCATCACACATGGGCCTAAAGGGGCAAAGGCTAGTTCCTCTAAAAACCCAGTTTCCTCTGACAAGGACTCGAGCTCTGGACAGATGGGGTAAGAAAATGTACACCTCCACAACCTTTGCTATTAGAGCTTTTAGTTTCATATGCTAAAATATCAGCAGCACACCTTGGAACTTATGAAACAAAAATTTCATCTTTACCTGACACTAATAATTCCAAAAGAGTTGGCAGATCTTCTGCACTCTACTTCTCAAGTAGCTAAACACTCCGTGCACTGTGGATTCGAAGCCGTAGAAGCCTTAAGGCCACTGTGGCAGGTTCAGTCATTAGTAGTTGACTGCTGGCATATCATTGCTGGAACCTGTCTTAACAGCTCTTTTCAAGCTAAGTAAAATGTTTTGGTTCTTCAGAATTGTGTATTGTAAACTGTTGTTGGACTATTCAGAGTTGTGCACAATTATTTTTGATTCACTGTATAGTTTTTCAGATCTCTGCTGAAAGTGTTTTGTCCCACCTACCCTATCTCTGGTTTGTTTCAATTTGGTGGCTTTTGCAGTTGCCCACCCCACTGTAGACTTGATCTGGGACACTCCCCCCAGTCCCATCTCTTTACCACATTCTGCCTAATGCACTCCTGCATTTGTTTTTAGTCACTTTTAATTTAATTGCATTTTTTTAAACAGTTTGGTCTATTATTGCTACATACTAAAGTGTGCTAGATTGCATTGCTCTTGAATTGTTTTTACTGCTGTTTTAGCTACTCCTTTTTAAAAAAAACTAAGCCGGTTTCTTCCTACCTTTCCTGTAAATAGAGCAGTCCAAGTACAGATTTGTTGCATCCAGGACTGTATGTAAGCTGACACCCCCCCCCCCCCAAAACCTTTCTCTGTTGGGGGGAAGCCTTCTAGCTCGTCAATGGGAGTGGTAAGCACTAGGTAACCTGTCTACCAAATAAGGAGTGGTTCTGGCCCAGAAATTGTAGTTATTGGCAGTCTGGGCAATCTTTTCCATCTCTCTCGACTTTCTGATTTGAAAGCCTGCATTTTCACTTGTTTCTTTCCTGTAACTAGTCTAGTGCAGATACATATTCTTAGTTTTAGTACTTGAATTTGCTTATTTGTGCTCAGCACTTGTTCAGAACTTGTTGCAACACTAAATAAGCTGCTAATTGGCATTAAACCTTCCTCATTACCTAACAGTTTTTGCACTTTTCTCACTTGGGGAAAAACAGCTCTTGTACTCTTTCTTTACTTATCTAGATGGAAATGTTTTTATTTAGGCATGTCCAAGGGTAAGCTCCCAGTGTTCTCTTCTGTCTGTCTGAATCTGGGCATCTTGGGGCAATGTAGAAATTGCCTCATGTACACAGACAACCCTCTGCTTCTACCACCCAACACTACAACCTGTGAGATGCACTTATCTAGCTAAACTGGAGGTAAAGCTCTCTCCAACCAAGACCGAACTTTACATCCAAGAGGAGAAGGTAAACACTTGCACCACACTTATCACATAGTCTCACTAAATCTGCACCACCCAAATCCACACATAGAAACAAAAAAACATTTGTGGAGGCTCTCAATAGTAATCTGCCCAAGCAACAGAGACCTCCAAAGCAGAAACGCAAGCAACTCCCCCCCCCCCCCCCCAAACACAACCCAAATGACACAGCCCACAGACTGTGTGCCACTCAACCACAGCCAATAAGGCAAAACAATGTATCCAACAACACTAGTCATTGATGACTCTAGTCAGGCACACTGATGTTCACTCACCAGGCTAAACAAGGAGAAGGTTACTGTCAGCTGCCTGTCTGGTGCCAGGATCTGCCACATAACCCAGGTCACTCCATGTTAGTGTGAAGGACCTGAGGCTTACTTTCCTGGACTACATGAAGAGACATGGAAGAGCGCTCTGATCTTGTAGCCCAGGCAGGTATGACCCTAGCCCTGAAGCATTCTGCCATCGCCCAGAATACCGCAGTAGAAGGACAAAATGATGGACTTCAACAATTGGCTACGTTTCTGGTATCATTCTAAGAGGATCCAGTGTCTGTCTGCTTGGGATGACATGGTCAACAGACCATGATGCTTTGCCAGGGACGGCATGCACCCGTCACCCCTGGGATTCTGGATACTGGTTAAGGCTTTTGCCGCCTCTATAGTGCCTTTTTTAGGCAAGGTTCAAATAAATTCATCACTGTAACAGGAACAGGCAAGCAAAAACTGAGGGTAATGCTGCTCAGTGCTAGAAGTCTAAATCTCAAAATGCATTTTCTCTAGGCACTCCTTAAAAATGGAGAACATAAATATCTGTGTACTGACTGAGACCTGGTTCAAGGCACCAGAGAGGACCCCTGCACTACCAGGCTGTAACTCGTGCCACACTTTTCGGCAGTGTAACCTGGACCGGAACACCAAAGGTGGAGGTGTCCATATTCATTAAGGATATCCACACCTCCAGGCTAGTTGCTCGGCATAATGCAGTGGAGGTTATCTAAGTGCAACTAACTCTGGGCAAACCTGCAATCCAAATTGTAGCTTGCTACAGATCCCCCACCATGCCCCAAGATTCCCACTCCTCTTTTCTTGATGTACTGGAAAATATTAGGATTCAACCAAACACCCTAATAATGGGCGATTTCAACTACCCTGCCATTAACTGGCAAAACAACTCTTGTACAAACTCCTTCACACCATGCTTTCTGGAATTCATAAACTCCAGTGACCTGGATCAACTTATCCACACCCCCACCAGGGGCAACCTTATCCTAGACCTAGTCATTACCAACATGAGTGACAGGTGTTCCACACCTGGTCAACTCCTCGGTCCAATCTGATCATAAGCTGATCACCCTTGATATCCACATCCTACCCCCACCCCCCATTAAGGAAACCACAGTATAAAACATTTCTCCAAAGCCAACTTTATGCTTCTTAAAACAGAAGTGGCGAACTTCATGACACCCATGCAGATGGACAATACAGTTTACGACTGCTGACTCCTACACAAATGCACTCTATATAAGCACTTACACGAGTGCATGGATCATGCTATCCCAGACAGAACCAAGACGCTATCCTCCAAAAAAAAAAAAAAAAAGCCAATCTGGTGGTCCCCTGCCATAAACAAACTGTACAACTGAAGGAAGAAATTGCTGCAAAGAGTAAAATCGCATAAAATCATCAAAGGCCAGCTTCGAAAGAAAAATCGCCAAAGACATTAAAGATAATCACAAGGTGTTCTTTAGCTATGTCAAGTATCTGGGTGGCAGCTCTCGGATCTGCTCTGAGCTGGTGCAAAATGGCACAAAATACACAACCTATTGACATTGCCAACATCCTGGCGGGCGGGTTTAGTGCAGACTTTACCCCCCCCTCCCCAAAAGGGTCTCTTGTCTATCCCAGAAGAATGCAGCCCCCCAGACATCAGACACACAGGTGAAAGCAACCCTCTCCAAAGTATATAAAAAAAAAAACACAGCATCAATGGGACCGGATGGTATCCCGGGCTGTCTTACACGAGTTTCAAAACTAAACCCTCACATAAATTCGCTTTTCCAACTCTGCCTTACCACAGGTTATGTACGCAAAGAATGGTGTACAGCAATAGTGATCCCGCTCCACAAAAGTGGCGCCACAACTGATCCGGGAACTTGTCACCCTATAAGCCTGACTAGCCTGGTCTGCAAGGCTATGGAGCGCATCATCATGGATTTCATAAAGACATTGGGAACGTCCAAACACTGGACCCCACCCAATTCAGCTTTAAGGGCAGATCTTGCCTCTTAAACCTAGTTGACTTCTTTGAAACAGTTACCAAAGCCGTAGATGAGGGAAAGGTAGTCCACACAGCCTACCTAGATCTCACAAAGGCTTTCGACACAGTACCCCACTCTGGCATCATAATAAGCTTACCAGCTTAAATATCAACCCATATGTCACAAGATGGGTTGCAAACTGGCTCGGGGATAGAACTCACATTATCAGAATCATGGGTGCCATGTCCGAGACTAAACCAGTTACAAGTGGCGTCCCACAGGGATCAGTCCTGGGACCCCTCTTGTTCGGTATATACTTCTCTGAGGTACAGGCAAACACGGGAGGACTGTGGCTGGCCAAGTTCGCAGATTGCAAACTGGGAGCCATAATTGATACTCAGGCTGACACAAGCATCCTCCAGAAGGGCCTTATGGAGACGGATACCTGGTGTCAGAACCATGGCCTCAAGCTAAATGCAAAAAAATGCATAGTCCTCCCCTTTGGGGAAAAACAAAGTGCCCACAAACTACCATATAGGAGGGTAATCCACTAATTCCGGAAAAAGTAATTGGGGATCTGGGGACCCAAGTAGTAGCCTCTCCTTTTGACAATCACATTGCCAAAGTGGTTAGAAAAACCTTCTGTATAGCCCACCTAATCATGAAAGGGTTCACATCTAGATAGAGAGATCATTGTGCCCCTCTACTCATCGCTCATCAGGCCCATAATTGAGTACAGTGCCCCATTTGGGATGTACCTTACCCAACACCTGCATCAGCTGGAAAAACCTTAAATACCTCACCAAGAGGATCGTGGGCCTCACAGATGCCCTATGTAGCTAGACTAAAACTCCAGCTCTACTCGGTTACCACCTACTCAGAGGCGATCTCTGCCTGTCTAACCCGGAATTGTTGGACATGCTCCACCTCAAGAAAACCAGATCCATTAGAGCTACATGCTCCAGGGATTTAAACCTTGTCCCAACAATAAATGGGACATGCTAGAGGGATAGATTAATATCCCAAAGGCTTCCCGCGCTCTGGAATAGAATTCCAGTCAATGTTAGGCAGAGCCCCTCGCTGACCCTCAAGAGAAGTCTTGAGTGTATTGGGAAATCGTAAATTTGCTCCTGGGATCACTTCTATGGCCCTGCTGGGCAGAGGCTCGGGAATCTAGTCTAAAAGGGAGGCGAAAGACAACACATTCTGGCTAGGCTTATAAATGCCCTAGGGCAGATAGCCTAGTACCTATCTATGAGTGGAGGAGCTCCCTGGTCAGCCTCAGTAAGCTGAGATCCCTTATAAGATCCTCCAAAGCTAGCTACGAAAACAAAATCGCCACTGATTCGAAGGACAACCACAAAGCATTCTGTAGCTACGTCAATCTCAATGGTAACACCCAGCACAACTGCACGAAAATTAAAAAAACTGATATTGCCAACATCCTGGCAGGTTCAGTGCTAACTTTACACCCCCCACCCAAAGACCCATATCTATACAGGAAGAATGCAGAGTTCCTGTAATCACAACTATGCAGGTAAAAGCTGCACACACTCTAAAGCCAAACACATGGCATCCATGGGACCGGACAACATCTCAGGCTGCATTTTATACGAACTTCAGAACGAACTGGCTCCCCACTGAAGCACCATGTTTGTGCCCACTGTATGGTGTACAGCAACAGTTATCCCACCCTACAAAGGGAGAGCCACCACTGATCCCGGGAACTATTGCCCTATTAGCCTGACAAGCCTGGTCTGCAAGGCCATCATGGAACTCCTAAACAGACATTGGTAACCTCCAAACTCTGGATCCCACCCAGTTCTGGTTTGTGAAAGGCAGGTCATGCCTCCTGAACCTGATCGAATTCTTCTTTGAGGCAGTCACCAAAGCCGTAGATGAGGGTAAGGTGGTTCACACAGCTATCTTGACCTTGCCAAGGCTTTCAATACCATCCCCCATTCTAGAATTATAGCTAAACTCTCTAAACTAGGTAAAAATCCCTACGTCACAAGATGGGTTGCCAACTGGCTCACTGACAGAACCCACACTGTAAAAGTTGCACACTCCAAATCTGACCTCAAACCAATGACCAGTGGAGATCCACAGGGTTCAGATCTGTGACCTGTTTGGTATCTACTTCTCTGAAGTAAAGTTTGCAGGTGACTGCAAACTAGGAAACAAGTCCCCAAAGGATGTGGAAATCCTACAGAAGGGCCTCACTGAGACAGATGCCTGGTGTCAGAGCCATGGTCTCAAGCTCAATGCCAAAAAGTGCATTGTCATCCCCTTTGGTAAAAACTCTGTACCCATGAACTACTACATAGACAGCAGTCTGCTTAACACTGAATGTGTGATGGACCTTGAGACCCAGATGGTCAGTAGTCCTGTCCTTTGATAGTCACATCGCCACAGTAAGTCCTATGTCACCACAATAAACGGGACATGATGGCGAGAGATTCCTGTCCCAGAGACTTCCATACTCTGGAACAGGCTTCCCATGTATGTCGAGCAAAGTTCTTCATTTGCACTCCAAGAAAAATCTTGAGTGGATGGGAAATAGGAAATTCACCCCGGGAGTCGCTTCTGTCTCTGCTCTACAGTGGCATAGGAAAATAACTTTCTTGGGTGGCGTAAGCCATGGAACCTTGTTGGCTAGGCTTACATAGGCCCTCGGGCTGATCTAGTTACCTACCTATAAACCTATGCATGGCTAAAAGAACAACCACTGCCTAATCATGTAAAATCAAAATTACTTTATGCCCCCCTGGGTAATGACCACTTGTTTGAATCAAAAGCAAAGGTCATCAGAAAGCTAGAGGATAAAGCTAAATCTATGCAAACAGTAAAAGACACAAGTTCAACCTCCCAGATTCAGCAGAAAATTTCCCTCTAAGCACTGGTCTTTCCCAGCCCCCCAATAGACAGGTTTAAGGGTGTCCTCAGGGCCAGACCAGTTGGACCACAAAACCAAGGCCTCCGAAGAACTAAGCAGTGGCTCTCTACCACTCCCGCAGCATGTGTTCCAAGTCCACTCACTACTCTAAGAATGTGCAGTGATTCCCACTCCCCCTCCCATCAGAGGTTAGGAGGAAGGCTGTCCCTTTACAAACAAAACTGGCTGTCTAACAAAGGGCCAATGGGTATTAAAATCATTTTCCAAGGCTACAGATTTACCTTCCAACAAGTCCCAACATTAAGCAGGGTACCCAAATCTACCTCCAAATCGGTGGCAGAAGCATTAAAAGCACATACTTCATGCTCAAGGGACAGTGGAGCCTGTGCTACAGGAGCAGTGGAGCCTGTGCTACAGGAGCAAGCAGGAAACCGTTTTCACTCTAGACTGTTCCTAGTGCCAAGAAAAGACTCTTGGCGACCCATCCTCTACCTGTCCACTAACACCTTCCTAGAGGTCCCAAAATTCAAAATGCTAACTCTTCAAAAACTCAACAATGCTGGGCAAAAATGCATGGCTAAACCGCTCTAGACCTAAAGGATGCTTTCCTTCATATACCTGTAAGGGAGTCCTGCAGAAAATACCTACGCTTCAGAGCAGGGTCACAACACTCAGATGCTCATCGTGCATACAGCTGCAGTCATAACAGATGGGTTCTCCTGCTGTCAGGCGAGTCCTAGGTCGGCCGAATTCCAAAGTCTAGGTCCGGCGTCGGTTGTAGTCACTTCTTCCTTGACATCAGTGCGACAGGTGTATAAAGGAACCAGCAGACGCCATTTTCTTCAGTCTTTCTTGCCGCGCGCTGCCCAAAGCAGAAGCAGTCCAAGTGCCGGTCGGCCAGCTCCTGAAATTACGAAAATTTTGCAACCGAAGTCTTCTTGAAAGCCAAGTACCCCGTTGGGGAAACTTTTCTTGCCTCAGACCGATGTTAGACAAAGTTAATAATTGTATTTCATGTGGGAAGCAAATACCGCATAAGGATTTCCATTCCCTCTGTATTCCTTGTTTAGGCCCAGACCTCGACGTCTCGGTCTGTCGCTTTTGTGCTACATTCAACAAACGCACCATTAAGTGTCGGGCGGAGTTCGCCCAGCATTATTTTGTTAAATTTAACTGTCATCGGATACTCACTCCCGTTTTGTCTAAAAAAAAAAACGCAAAGATAAGGACCGACCCACAAGGCCTGTGGCCTATACTGACACCACGCCAAAGCCGACTACAGGTGGTCGTTCTCAGCGAGGCGCCTACGCAGCCCCTGCCTACCGACGACACTTCTTTGGCGGTGTCTTCTGTGCTGCGGTCGCAGGCTTCTCGGCCCACACCCCGACTACAGATAACTAAGCCACTCTTGGTGGTGAATCTCAAAATGTAGACAGGTCTGGCTCCTCTCAAGGTGTCTTCAGACCTTCCTCTTCTTTTTCTATCAAGGCTTTCACTAAGTCTAAAGCAGCCATGCATCCTAAGAGACTAGCTCCACAGGGCCCTTCTCCAGGCCCCATGCCTAAAAAACAGATGCTTAAAATGGCTGAGGATTTGATTACTCTTATCAGGGGTTCTCAACCCCCCCCCCCCCCCGGACAAAATGCCCAGAGTGGAGGAAGAATCCCCCTCCATTATTTCAGAGCACTCTGATTAACAGTAACATTCTTACTCCCCTTTTGAATCTTCTGATGCTGAAGAGTCCATTCCCTCTGCCCCCCCCCAGAGGATTACTCATTTGGGGAAACCTTGCATACCTTAAGGGAACACTTCCACTGGGAAGGCCAAGAGTACTCTGATCCCAAGAAAAGGCTTGGGGATTTTCTCTTGCTACCTCAGCACAGGCCTCTGGCTATACCTCCTGTCTTAGACATACTAGATGATGTGTACTCTTGAGGCCTGCCTTAACCCGGATTCTTTACCTCCAGCCCCAGTCAAGCCTGACGGGTACTACCGGGTTCCTGACTCGCACCAATTTTTATACAAAAGCCATGCGGCTGACCCAGAAACTATCTCATAGAGCCCCAAGGGAATTAAGGCCTCCACTGTTAAAAATCCATTACCTTCAGAGAGAGATTCCAGATCCTTAGAAAGGTGGGGAAAAAAGGTATATACCTCTGCCACCTTAACCATGAGGGCATTAAACTGTCAGTTCCATATGCTAAAGTGTGAACAGTTTCTGTTATCACAATTGAGAAGTAAAATGTCACAACCTGAACAACCAGACTTGAAGGAGTTGCAGGATTTGATGCTTAGTGCAGAACAAGTGGGTAAACATGCCTTACAATGTGGTTTTGATGCTCTAGAGGCCTCATGTAGAGCTGCTGTTACAGGATCAGTCATACGTAGACATGCCTGGCTCAAGGAACAAACCTTACCAGATCATGTCAAAGCTAAATTACTAGATGCCCCTCTACAAAAGGATGTATTATTTGGTGCTAATGCTGAGGAGGTATTAAGGAAAATGGAGGAAAAGGCTAAATCAATGCAAACAGTGAGATTTTCTACAGGTACAACCCCCACGTTTCAGTAGAAATTGGCCTTCCAAAAAATCCTTTCCAGCCACGGACAGACCCCAAAGAGGTAGATACAGGCGCCCGAGGGGCAGAGGGCAATCCCAAGGATCGTTTAGAGGCAGACAATGGCAAGCTCCTACACAGAGGTGGTGAGGATAACTTGCAGCCATTCAGAAAGCAAGCCCAATGACTTTCCCCTTTGCATGCCAAGCAAGGCTCGAATGGCAGCACCCTTAGGCGGTAAACTGACAATTTTCAAAAAATTGGCATATTGTCACAAAAGACAAATGGATCCTGGACATTATAAACAGAGGCTACAGATTCCATTTTCACACCCTTCCAAAAATGAGAGGCATGCCAAACCTGCCATACAATCAAAGGGCAGAGGCACAAAGACAAATTTCAGATCTCATAGACATGAAAGCAATTCAAGAGGTACCTACTCACGAACAAGGTCAAGGTTTTTATTCCAGACTATTCCTGGTACCAAGGAAGGGGAAAAGATTGGAGACCTGTTTTGGACCTATCCATCCTAAACACATTTCTACTCGTACCAAAATTCAAGATGCTCACTCTACAGCAGCTTCTTCCCATGCTGGGCAAGGAGTCTTGGCTGGTAACATTGGACCTCAAGGAGGCATACCTGCAGGTCCCAATCAGACAAAATTGCAGAAGATACCTCAGATTTTCTTGCAGGTTCAACCCATTATCAATACTCTGCATTGCCCTTTGGCTTATCTACTGCGCCCAGAGTATTCACGAAATGCCTGGCATCAGTAATTGCCTACTGCAGACTTCAAGGGATACAAATATTACCCATATTTGGACTGCCTGATCCAAGTGGACAGCAAGCACATACTTCTGAAACATCTGGCTTTTGTAATAATGTTGTTGAATTCTCTGGGATACACAGTCAACAAAAAGAAACCCCCTATGCAGGCTGGCCATGTCACTTTGGAACATGGCCCTGGACTTACAAATCTAACTTCAAGCACAGTACTTGCCAGGCAAGGAAAACATGCTGGCAGACAACCTAAGCAGAAATATGACTGATCCACACGAATGGAAGTTGCATCCTCAAGTTTTTACAGAGATAATTCAAGCATGGGGAAGGCCAGACCTAGATCTCTTTGCCTCCCACAAAAATCACCAATTGACAAAATTCTGCTCAAGGATTCTTATCCAAAGGCCTGGAGAGTGGACGCTCTTTCAGTTGGACATCAATGACAGTTTATGCCTTCCCACCTCTTCCTCTGCTGCCCAAAGTTCTATTAAAAACCAGAGCAGACAGACCAAAGATGATTCTCACTGCTCCAGACTGGCCAAGACGACACTGGTACCCACTCCTGAGGAGCCTGACTCATTCCCCACAAAGGACCCTGCCTCTAATGCCTCTTCTGACTCAGCACAGCTTCAAAACTCTTCAGTCAGCTAAAAACACTCAATCTAGCCGCATGGAAGATTCCTTACCATCACAACAGACCCTACTCTCCAGGGAGGTGCAGGATGTCATTTTGGAGGCCAGAAGGCAGTCTACTAGAAAAGCTTACTCCGCAAAATGGAAACTGTTTTGTCTGGAATGAGAAAAAGGGCCAGGATCCTGGAAAACTGAATTTACCTCAAATATTACAGTATCTAGCTGAGCTGTTAAGCAGTGGACTTTCTCCATCAAAATCCATGCCTCAGCCATTTCTGCAGAATACAACACTGATCCACCCTTATTCTCTCACCCCCTCTTAAGACAGTTCCTCAGAGGGGCTAAGAATCTAAAACCCCCAAGGAAGTTTACCAATACCTGCTTGGGATCTGTTTCATTCTAGAAAAGCTGACCTTGCCTCCTTTTGAGCCAGCTGCCTCATCAAATTTGCAATATTTGTCCTGGAAAACAGCTTTCCTTCTGGCAATTACCTCAGCTCATAGGGTATCGGAACTATAAGCTCTCATGGCTGTGCAGCCTTTTATCTTCCATCAGGACAGAGTTTCTTTACGAACCAACCCGTCCTTTATGCCAAAAGTGGTATCCAGGGTAGCTTTGAATCGGGCTGTACACTTACCTACCTTTTATCCTAATACTCAAAACAAAGGGGAGAGATTACTACATTTCCTTGGACATCCACAGACAACTGCGTTATTATTTGGACAGAACAAAGCCTTTCAGAAAATCAGAACAACTCTGTGTCCTATGCTATAGGAGCTCAAGGAAAGCCAATTTCCAAACAGACAATCTCAAAATGGATAGCCTACTGCATACGCTTTTGCTATTCTTTTCATGGCAAAGCTGTAACTACAGGCATCGGATCTCACTCCACAAGGGCCACTGCTACCTCTGCAGCTTTTCTCAGAGGAGTTCCTACCAAAGATATTTTGGAAGGAGCCACTTGGAGTTCTGTGCATACCTTCTCCAAGCACTACCACCTTCCATTATACTCCAAATCTAGAGCGGGCTTTGCCACTGCAGTCTTGCAGGGCATTCTGGCTCCTAGTTCCACCTAGTGCCTACCACCCCTTTCTTAGCTTTGGGATTCTACCCATCTGTTATGACTGCAGCTGTATGCACGATGAACATAGTACAGTTTTGTACCTACCATAAATGTTGACGTTAGTGCTAATACAGCTGCAGTCCAGGTTTCCCTCCCTCCTTCCCTCTTGGGACAGGCCTTTTGGCTAACGCCTCCTCATGCAACCTGATTGGGGTATTCATTCTTTATGTATTTGCTTGCACTATTGTATTTTGATTATATGGCATTGCTTTATTACACAAATTTATGTATTGCCTTCCTTCTGGGGGCACCTGACATCTGGGGCAAGAAAATGGCGTCTGCTGGTTCCTTTATACCCCTGTCGCACTGACGTCAGGGAAGAAGCGACAACAACAGACGCTGGACCTAGACTTTGGAATTCGGCTGACCGAGGACCCGCCTGACGGCAGGAGAACCCATCTGATGTCCTTCAAGTCTGCATCTGCAGTCCTAACAAATGGGTTGTCCTGGCCTCAGGCAGCCCTTCGGTCGGCCGGATTCCAAAGTCTGGGTCTGGCCTCTGCTGGTGTCGCACTTCACCCGACGTCATAGCTGCAGTTCTTCGGGTATAAAGGCATCAGCCGACGCCATTTTCCTCCGTCTTTCTTGCCGCGTGGCGCCCGAAGCAGTAGCTGTTCGCAAGTGCCGGTCGGTCAGATTTATGGTAGGTACAAAACTGTACTTTCTCTGCTCTACCATTTGGCCTATCTACAGCTCCCAGGGTCTTCACAAAATGCCTGGCCCCAATGGTTGCCTTCTGCAGACAGTTAACCCTAGGGTAAATCTGGATGTTTTGCTATCAGCAGGAAAAAGTCAAACCTAAACCCCTCCAGGCAGATCACCTTCCTGGGCACACTCTTGGATACAGCCTCCTAAACAGCCTTCCTCTCACCAGGAAAACAATGCTTTCTGCCAAATTACTTCTCTCAGTTAGCTCTCTCGGGGGGGGGGGGGGACACTGCAAGGAAAATTCTGCAAGCACTTGGTTAAATGTCATCCTGCATTATGATTCTCCTGGCCAGACTGCACATGAGAACTCCAGTGGTACATAAAGAATCTTTGGTGCCAACACTCAATGGATGGAAACCATTCTTCCCCTCATTCCATGCTTGAGGAACTAGTTTCTTTGGGTCGAGACCAGCGCTCGCATAAAGGGCCTTCCCTTCCCCTACCTACAGCAAGGTCAGACTATCGCCACAGATGCCTCGGACCTAGCCTGGGGTGCTCATTTAGATACTCTGTGCATCCAAGGCTCTTAGGACCTCGGGCACCTTCATTGGCACTTCGACAGACTGCTCCTTCATGGGTCTACACCTGACAGTACATCCCAGGAGTAAACTCCCTGGAAGACTAAACAAACTACTTGGACCCCCACGAGTGGAAACTCCAAAAGGGGGCATTCCTCCAAATCACCCAGGCCTGGAGGACACCAGTGGTGGACCTCTTCGCCTCGCAACAGAATGTGCTGCACACATTTTGCACCAGGGAGTTCCACCCGTAGCTTGGAAAGTGGATGCTCTCTCCAATGGACCAAGTTCTTCACTTATGCATCTCCCCTTCCCTTACTCCCAAGAGTACTGCTCAAAATTAGGCAGGAAGGACCAAAAGCCATCCTTACAGCATCAGGTTTACCCAGGCAACATTGGTACCCCTTGCTTCTCTGCCTGACGAAGGAGCCTTATAGGCCCCTGCCATTAACTGCAGACCATCTGACACTAGAAAGATTATGCATCCAAACCAGCACCCACACTAATTTTCTGCATGGCTTAGGGACCAGGGATAACCCACAGTTGAGCAAGCAGGTCCTAGACATTTAAGGAAGTCGGAAGGCCCAGCACCTGGAAATCTTACTCGGAAATGGCCCAGCACCTGGAAATCTTACTCGGAAATGGAAGAGATTAAACCTCCCACTTATTCTGGACTACCTAGCGGAGCTACTTAACAAGGGCCTCTCCTTCTCCATTAAAATCCACGCCTCCGCCTTTTCATCACATTTTCATGCTGAACTGCCTGTCTCTTCGCACCCTTAGGTACACACCTCTGAGGAATTGCTTAATCAAACATTGGGCCACCTAGAAGGGCACCCACTCCAGACTGGGACCTGAACTATGTCTTAGAAATCTGGCATTGCCTCCCTTCGAACCAGCTGCATCAGCAGACCTAAAACCTTTCCTGGAAGACTGCCTTCCTCTTGGCTGTTCAGCTAGGAGGGTGTCAGAACTTAAGACCACTGAACCCCATCTTCCATGCAGACAGGGTGTCTCAGGGCTAATCCCTCATTCATGCCAAAGGTATCAGATATATAGCCTGGTTTAGGGTCTCATCTCCCCACCTTTTTTCCAAACCCTCAGAATAAAGGGGAGATTTCTGTGCACAGACACTTAAGATACTACCTGGACCGAACTAAGTCCATTAGGGAGACTGATCAACTGTTTGCTTCGCCCCAGGGGAAGCGTATCTCACTGCATACAATTCTGCTACACTTTTTTTCATGGAAAAGCTTCTCCTAAACATTCCACTAGGGCAACCTCTACTTCCACTGCCTTCCTTAGAGGAGTACCCACCAGGGACATCCTAGAAGCTGCCTCTTGGACCTCAGTCCACACCTTAACCAAGCACACCTGCCTCTGTTCTCCAGGGCTCAGGCAAGCTTTGCCTGTGCAGTCCTGCAAGACATGCTA